>NC_045625.1:51186277-51486277 GCF_009829155.1 Mustela erminea | reverse complement strand
TATTTCTTTAGATAAGAGATCTGGAAATGGAATTACTGTGTCAAAATAAAAACATATACAAAACTTTTTGTTTAACTGAATTGCTTTCCTTGGTAGGGAGTGCCAATCATGCTTCCATTAGCAGTACATAAGCTAGCACATTGTTTTGCTCATAGTAGAACTGAATTGAATTTTATTGATAACTAGTTCTTCTCAACCCTGAAAACAACATACACTAGTATATCAATCAAATAATTGTTTTCAGGGGCACCTGGGTGTCTCAGTGTGCTAAAGCCTCTGCCTTCGGCTCAGGTCATGGTCCCAGGGTCCTGGGATCGAGCCCCACATCAGACTTTCTGCTCAATGGGGAGCCTGCTTCCTCTTCTCTCTCTGCCTATCTCCTCTGCCTACTTGTAATTTCTGTCTGTCAAATAAATAAATAAAATCTTTAAAAAACTATATTAAAAATTGTTTTCAGTACTTGTTTAAAAAGAGTGTATCTCTTGTTCATGATAAAGTTTTGTGGGTTTCCTATATTGATTTTGGGCCATTTTCAATCATAATCAACTTTATGTTCCTTAGATCCAGCTTATTTTATTTATTTTATTAATTTATTTTTTAAAGTAATCTCTGTGCCCATTGTGGGGCTTGAACTCACAACCATGAGATCAAAAGTCTCACCCTTTACCAACTGAGCCAGGCAGGCACCCCTAGATACAGCATATTTTATTTGGATATTTATTTATTTATTTATCAGAGAGAGAGAGAGAGAGAGCAAGCACAAGCAGGCATAGTGGCAGGCAGAGGCAGAGAGAGAAGCAGGCTCCCCACTGAGCAAGGAGCCTGATGTAGGACTTGATCCCAGGACCCTGGGATCATCACCTGAGCCAAAGGCAGTGGCCTAACCAACTGAGCCACCCAGGCATCCCAATCCAACTTATTTTAGAGTTAAATGAGTAATAAATACCCATATCTTCCTAATACTTTTTATACTGTAGAGAATCTTTTTACCTCCACAGAAGAGCTAAAGTGCAAGCAACATTTTACTGACATACTAAATGTGAATCAGATAACAAGGTAACTCAGTTTGTTGTGCTGTTTTTGCTAATAAATCGTGATAAAGAATTTATGGCTTTAAAAATTATGAATATTGGGGCACCTGGGTGGCACAGTTGATTGAGCATCTGGCTCTTGATTTCAGTTTGGCTCATGATCTCAGGTCATGGGATCGAGCCCCCAGTCAGGCTCCAAACGGAGTGTGGAGACTGCTTGGGATTCTCTCTCCACGCTGCCGCATCCCCCGGCCCTCCCTTCCTCTATTCCTCCCCTCCTCTCTCTCTATCTCTAATTAATTACCTAATTAATTAATTAAAAACACTTGGAAGATTCTTGTATAATGCTTGTCATATTTCATATTTCCATCACAACTTTTCATGAGTATTCTGGATTCATTTCCCACATGGATGAATTAACATGCCTACTTCTATTCATTATTTTTTTCCAACTTTATTGAGAGGTAATTGACATGTAACGTTTAAAGTATGCAATTGATGATTTAACTTGTATTTAAATTTAATCTTGATTATATACTAAGAATTTTCTGACCAACCAAGATACTTGAAATAAGCATAAAATATGGACTTCAATTGTGGAATGTAGCAAATTTGAGTTATGTGTCCTGCCCGTTAACCTTAGAGCTCATTCTTCTCTTGATGTACTCTCATGACTGAAGGAGGCTCTTCATGAAAGGTCTTATGCTCATCAGAGGAAAAGAAAGCTCTTTTCCTCTTCATGAAAGGTCTTAAAGCTCATCACCCACTGTCCACTTAAATCCAAGGTCCATTTTAAACCTACCAGATCCAGTCAGTGTTTTCCTTCTCTGGTCCTTGTTTCTTGAAGTACTAGGAAAGACAACTCATAATAATGTAAGATATATTCCATTCAGGGTGATCCCACTGAAAGTTTAGACAACCAGTTAAATATATTCTTTAATCACTGTGATTGTAGAAGCTTGTATTACTTAAATGGCATTCTAGGCACTAGTCATTATAAGTCTTCCTTCATTACATTTGAGTTTCTTATTTTCCTTCTCTTTTATTGCCTTTTACTTTGGTGGTTGTTTATGGCCCTTCTGGGCTCACTTGCTTCTTTTTATTTAAGAGTTCACTGGGTTTGTATGTGATCTTATCTTTAGTGTCACCACCTTCCCACCTCTTGCCTGTTGATTTAATATTCACAGTGACATGATCTCCAACTCTCTTGTGAGTCAATTCACATCCAACTTAGAGCAAGATGCTGCATGAATTATACACAAAATATTGCCAGTTCAAATAGCAGAAAAAGTTAAATTTTGGTTTTATTTCCTTTCTTGTGACTGGTTCCTCACCTCTTCCATCCCATTTCTGTGTGTGTGTGTGTGTGTGTGTGTGTGTATTTTTAAGTCTCCTAGGCTTGGCGGAATTTACTGAACATATAGTTTTCTTCTCCAAACTTGACTGTTCTTCAGTTTTAGGTACTAAACATACTATGATTTCACACTTATTTTCAAGCAGAATTATTCCTTAAGTCTATAGCTTCTCTCTCGCATTTACTGAGGAGCTCATTGGAGAAGTGGGCCCGGACCTTTGTATCACAGTGAAGGTTCTAAGTACCATGACAGATGTGCTTAGAGTGGGCACATTTCCCTTTTCTTGGATGAGTTGTTTTGGTTGGAAGTAAGAGAGACTAACTTCTTAAGTAGTAAAGGGAATTTATTAGAAGGATGTGGGAGTATCTGAAAGTACCCAAAGACAGCTGGCTTGCCCAGGGACTAAACACAGAACCTGGAGAGCCACCAGGCATTCAGGCAGGCATGACGGCTCTGCACTCCCTAGCTCTACACTTCTCTCTGTCCGTATCCAGGACAGCTGTCTCTGGCTCTCAGGGTGAATGATAGAAAAGGCTCATCCTAAATCTCCTGTATTTGTTCTGTCTCACTCCTATTTCCAGATCTCTGTGAAAATAATTTGATTGGCCTCGTTTGGATCAAGTGCTCATCCTGGTTCGGTCATCTGTGATGGTAGTCCACAGACGCCTGTGGGTAGGGATAGATGGAGAAGTTCTCAACAAAAAGGTATCACATGAACTCATGAGCTAGACGTACACCCTTGACATTTGTTCAGTGTACCACCTAGGTGCTAATTCTCGAATTACAGAAAGTGATCACTTAACAGACAATAAGCCATATCTGGTCTCCTTCAGAAATGTGTATAAGGTCGAGGCTTCATCCCTGTAATGGTGTTTGTTCTCTTAATTGCATTTCATTTGCCATGTGCACACTTTCCCACATAGCCTCTTGGGCTCCTCCTTTTATTCATTTATATTCCCTTTCCACATATAAGGGAAATCATAAATCATTTGCAGAATTTTCTGATTCATTCATTCCTAGATAAAGATAAGTAGAAGGAATGGAACTGCCCTAGTGAGATTCAGTTTCATGCTCTTCAAAGTTGATGTGGGTATTATTTCTCCAATAAGCATTCTTAATGTACTCAATAATACCAGCTGTTGTGATTTTCTTACTAACATGGTCTTTAGTGAATTGTACTCTCTGGTTCGTTACAGTACATCTGTGCGACAATGGAAAAGTTTCTGTAGCCATGAAATTGGGTTTGAATTTTGAGATAAGGTTTTTGAAGTTATATGTATTTAGAATCTGGTGATAGCAAGGTCTATGTCCCGTCCCCATGTAATATGTTGCTAGAACAATGTTTTATGTTCATTTATTCATTAAACTTTTATTTATTGTGATCTTAAAATGAACAAAGCACTGTTAGGGCTAAAGAGAAATAGGAAACTTCCACAGGCTGCTTACAATTCAAGAAAAGGGGAGACTTTAAGATGAGAGTTTGGAAGATAAAAGTCATGATATTAACTGTCATGAAGGTCCAAATTAAAGTGAGCCTATCGGAGTGGGCTGAGAATTGCTCATTTTTAATTATTTCAACAGATGTCTTTTTGCTATCCATGTTTCCTCTATTTCAGTCATTGCTCATATTTAATATTCTCATCTTGACACTTTTTGAAACACTATTTACTCAGCAATTATTTCATTGGTGTGTATTCACGGGAGTAGGGGAAAGAAATAAGCTCACTCCTATTATTTGCAGGGCCTGAGGCAGGAGTACAAATCGAGCCCCATATATCATATGTCTAAATGTTTAGTTTCAAATTATAAATTAAATTTTAAAATTTTAAGTTAACATGTTTATTTCAAATGCATTTTACAGATAAAATTAGAATTTATTTAAATCTCTTTTTATCACAATAAAACTATTCTCAATTTTGGCTTTTCTAGCCTTCAGTGTCCAGCTTAATGACAAGGTAGTCAGTTTTACACTTCTTACATGGGATGTCTAGGCCTATTCCAAATATAAGAGCCACAGAAATTTTTTAATTTTATGAACCTTTATTTAACTTCCATGTGCAACTGTCACAAATACTATGTGCTACATTTGTGGTTATCTCCACAACTCTCTGGTACCAGGAAATTTAATTTGAAGGGAAGTCAGTGCTTAGATGCTTGGTACTAATGGGAAAAGATGCTTCTTTATGCAACAATCTATTGAATTAATGCTATCTCAGAAGGGTTCGACAACGCAATTTCTCTTGAGCATTTTCACCTCTCAGATCCTCTCATGTTCTGAAATAGAGCTGCTCTCTGTAGCTGACAATGGCACAGTCCTCAAGCATTCATGGTACGTGGAGACAGTCACCCTCTGTTTCAGAAAGAAACAGGGAAAGAGATGTCGAGAGGCCTATCTCTGGGCTTGAGTGGTGTTAATCCCCAGGGAAGAGGTGGCAAATATTTCTAGTTTCAGGTTAAGCAGTGTCAGTACTGAGAGCCAGATCTCCAGTGACAAAAACATCCCTGGGTTCTTGAATATATTTGTCATGTATGTGTGTCTTTGGGATCTGGGGGATGCAGCACAGGACTCCCCTTGCTCAAGTTGGAGGGCGGTCCTGTAAAGAGAAGCAGCAACAAAACAGGAGAAAAGTGTAGCCTGGCTGTGTCCCACTAGACCATGCTCAGTAAGGGCCCAGTTCCCTATGTACTGGGCTGTACTGTATCCCAAACCTAGAAGAGTGTCCAGATCATCATCAACACCCGAGAAACATTCTCTGCACAAATGCATTGCCGCATGAATGCTTTGCACAGTCGTGGTGAACAATGTTTGACCATTCCCGACACTAACTGCCAGCTCAGGGGCCGTCCTTCAGCTGGCCTTATCTTCAGATGCCATGGGCCTTACTTCACTTTTTCAAGAAACAGTTGCTAAATGACTCTCCTAGGAATTCTCTCGGTTCAGTCTACGATGGCTGCAAAAATGAATCGTTTGGTCACTTTGTTTCTTAAAAGTGGAACTTTCTGGCCAGATTGGGAATTTCTAGGCCTCAAGCTACATGGAAGCCAGAGTCCAAGCTTGACTTTGAGTTGGGCTGATCTACTTAGCAATGCTGGTCGTGTGCTGCAGGAGCCTGTCTGAGAGGGGCCGGCCATATAAGCGGACCTCGCTCTGCATATGTAAGTGGGGAGCTGCTCACTTGTTTCCCTGCAGGGACGACTGTATTGTTTTTAATTGTCTATTTTAATAGGCCTGAATAAAGTACTCTTCTGTTTTATTTGATCTGCATCCCCTAGTGGGATTTCTCCCTGCTTTCTTTTTACCACTGTGACAGTTTCCTATTTAGACATTTAGTTCTTTCGACAGGGGCCCTTGATTTTCATGGCAAGGACTGTTTCTTCATCTATTGATGTTCAATCGTAGTGGTCCCCAACCTATGGGATCATTTGCAAAAATGGGTTGAGTTTTGGGAGTCTGGGATGAATGAAAGGAATTCCATGAAATAGAAAACAACAACAACAAAATCAAGCACAGGTTTGATTTAATTGGCTAAATGAATCTGGATTGATTTTTTTTTTTTTCTCGAATGTTCCTAGCGGTGATTATAGGCAGCTAGGATTAACCCTAGCTGAACCACACCCACCCTCCACTGGGTGGATTCTTTAACAAATACCGAACCAGACTGTATTGGAATGGTCTTCTGGTTGGATGACTTTTTCAAAGGAGAAGTATTTGGCTGATATAAGACGAAATGATGGAATAAGACCAGGGCTAGGAGACAGGAGATGTGAATTGTAGAACCAGCTCTGCCACTTCATGACTGTCTGGCCTTTGTCGAATTATGTGGGTCCTTATCTAACATCATAAGCAAGTTGAACTAAGGCCCCTTCCTGCTTCTAATTCTATGACTGGCGACAAAACATTCTTGGCTCACTATAGATGCTAGGCTTCATTTTCATAGCAGATCTTAACTTCTGCTTTGCATCATCTGATAGATTTGAAAAGATTTGAAAGGTGATTTAAAGTTTGAGATGACAGCCCTGAAGAATGAACTTGTATAACTGAATGTACACAGCCTTTGTGATTTGCTTTGTCATTAGAACCTGGCTAAGAAATGGGGAAAGGTAAGATTTACAAAACCTTCCAGTGAATTGACTCTATTTTCTGCATACTTGTTATCCATACTGCATTTTACTATTCACACTGATGGTCTCCTCTTGGAAAGACAAGAATAGAAAGACCCAAATAAAACTTTGAAGTCAGTGAAGTTGTCTTTGGGACTGGCACCATTCTGCTATCCTCTCTTTCACCAACCTTCTGTTCTAGGGCCCAAGGCCTCAATCTGCTTTCCCCTACAGATAGCTGTCCCAACTCCACCACCCACTAATATCCTCACACTATGCTGTGTTCCATGATCCTCCAAGCAAGTTGAATGACAGCAAGTAAGAATCTTCAGAATTCATCCTACCTGTCTACAGGGTTCAACATCTCCAGGCACATGACCAGGCCTAGCCAATCTGAGCACCCAAACCTATCCAGTCAAACTGATTGGTTTAGGGATGGGCACCTGTGCCGAAGAGGCAAAATAAGACTTTTCTCTCAAAATTTGCTAGAAATTTCATGAAAGAGACATGCTTTCTTCTCACTGGGATACCAGTTATAAGAATAGTAATCCTAGAGCTACCTCTAGTCATCCATGCTGCTGTGTGGGAAATTGGCCTGGGAATGAAACCAACACAGAGGGAAGCAGAGCCAAGAGATGGAGAGTGATGACTAATTCCTAATGATGTTTTTTTGTTAATACTCTTTGAAAGTTTATTCATTTAAGTAATCTCTACACTGAACGTGGGGCTCAAGCTCACCACCCCGAGATCAAGAGTTGTGTGCTCTTCTACTCTTCCAACTGAGCCAGCCAGGTGCCCCCAATAATATGTTCGAACCCTGGAGCAGCTTGGGCTGAAACTTCACGGATGCCTTGAGATTCCCAGTTATGTGAGCCTATAAATAGCTATACATTCTAATTCAAGTTGAGTGTCTTTTGCTTGCATAAAAACATTCCTAATGCAATTTCTTAAATTCGCTTTATTGTCATGATTGACTCATTTTTAATTACCTTCTTTACATCTCAGAGGAAATCCCACTGGAAGCTCATCTCTTCTCCTCCACGGTTATCCACCTGTTTCTCCCTCTTATTTATAGGCATACCCATCCCTGGTTATCCAGGATAGTACCTTAACTTATTTCCTGCCTTTTCCCCCTCCACAACCAGTTGTTGTCAAATCCTATAAACTCTACCATTTAAACATCTTTTGGACCCATCTCCTCTAATTAGTGGATGCATTTTCTGTACTTCAGTTAGTTCTGAAAGAGAAGGGGAAATTTGAGCATCTTCTCTCTACTCTGCATCAGCCCAAAGAAAGGGGGTGTATTTAATCATGTAAGAACCCACTTCCCTAGCTCTTCCCTGCTGGAGAAGGAGTGACTGTTCTGATAATTCAGAGGACAATCTATGGGAGCATATGTCACTATGGACCAAGCGACTGTGCCTAAATCATCCCTGCTTTCTTCTTATACTGGGCCTGTAAGCCATTGGTCCTCTCTGGGGTTTTCCTTGTTCCATTTGTCGGCTCACTTGGGCCGTGTCTGACTCTCTCTGTTCCTATATCTCTACCTATTTCTAAGTGGTTAAGTCAGCTGGGTCTGATCCTTTCCATTTTCACAGAATAAACTCTAAACTTATTTGTATGTCAGTGAACATCACCACAACTTACTTCTCTAGTTATATCTCCCACTTATTTCCCTGTATGCAATCTTCCCCATAGCTATTGGAGTACTTTCCATTCCTCATCATGCCAAACACTTATATGTTTCTGTGTCTCTCCTACTCTTCTTTCTTCTCCCTAAACTTTTTTCACTATCCCATCTTCCCCATGCTTCAAAGACCAGATTTAAATGTCATCTTCTTCATGACATTTAAATGTAAATTTAAATTTTCCTCAACTCTTAACAGTAAGAATTAATTATCTATGGAGCACCTGGATGGCTCAGTCAATGAAGTGTCCAACTCTTGATCTTAGCTCAGGTCTTGATCTCAGGGTGGTGAGTTCAGGCCCCACACTGGATTCCATGCTTGGTGTGGAGCCTACTTAAATTAAAAACAAAACAAAACAGAGCAAAACAAAAACCAAGAAGAATTATCTAGTCAACTAATATTTCACAGAGGAGCCAAGAATACTCAAAGGGAAAAAATGGTCTCTTCAATAAACAGAGTTAGGAAAAATAAATAGTCACATGCAAAAAAATAAAACTGGACCCCTATCTTGTCTCATCCACAAAAATTAACTTAAAATGAAGTAAATGTAAGACCTGAAACCCTAAAACTCCTAAAAGAAAACATAGGGGGAAAGCTCCTTGACATTGGTTTTGGCAATGACACCAAAAGCAAAGACCACAAAAGCAAAAATAAACAAGGTGGTCTACATAAAACTTAAAAGCTTCTGCACAGCAAAAGAAACAATCAACAAAATGAAAAGGCATCCTATGGAATGGGAGAAAATATTTGCAAACTATCTGTCTGGTAAGGGGTAAATATCCAACAACTCCTATAACCCAATAGCAAAGCAAAACAAAACAAAAAAAGCAAACAAAACAAAAAACCCAAACAATTCAACTGAAAAATAAGCAGAGAACCTGAGCAGACATTTTTCCAAAGGAAATATACAGATGGCTCACAGGTAGGTGAAAAGGAAATCAACATTACTAATCATCTAATTTCCTCTTTTACATTCATATCTCTCTCCTTTTATCATATTATAATTTCTTAAGGGCAGGTCACTTTCCTTTCTTGCCTTTGAATACCAACTGCCTCTTCAAAGTTTGAGATGTACATTTTGCCTTATATCATATTTAGAGACTTCTCTCAAGCCAACAAGAATATAAGGTCTTTGAGGGCAAGAAGTATGACTAATTCATATTTGTACTACTTCACTTCTACCCAGTAAGTGTTTTCAGAATGAATAAATAAAGGACTATTCCCAAACCCGGACCAGGTGATCCTGAGATTAAAAGACATAGACACATTGATGCAAACATAATAATTTCTAGGGTTTTTCTGGTGTTGGCCTGGCCTCTTTCCTTTAAGGAAGGCTCATTTTAGATCCTACCTATTCTCCTATGCTCTTTTCAACAATTCTCCATACATACTTGTCCAAGTTGGCAAGAGAAATACTTTAAAAGTCTCTCAGGGTGGTGGGGTGGATAGGCAAATTCGATCTTTATTGCTGGATTTTCTTTCAGCTGCTTCTGGTTCATTTTACTACTTCACAATCTTTGGCTTCCTGCCTTCCTGTTTTGGCTTCCACAGCTTGACTCCTGGGTTCAGCCTGGTCTTCTAATTTATGCCTCCATTCACCCTTCTCCCATTCAAAATTTATGTCGTTCAGCTTCATAATACCCAGCCAAATGTAAGTAGTACCCTTTCCCCATGTTCTTCAGTGCTCAGAAGGGGCTCACTCAGGTCATGCTCAGTCCTTGCTCAACTCCCACCCAAAAGAGAAAAAGGACCCATCAGCACACTCAATTCTGTGAAGCCTCAACTCTCTGAGAAGTCATTCCAATCTGGTTAGTCACTTGAATTGGATTTTATGAGTAGGATGGGGGCATTGATTTCTTGTTGCTCTACACATAAGATAGGCTAACTTTATTAAACATATTGGTGAGCAGTAGCATTCTAACCTGGTTAGTCATCTGAACTGGATTTTATGAGTAGATTGGGGCATTGTTGTTGCTCTGTTGGTGTGAGGTGGGTTAACTTTATTAAACATGTTGGTGTGATGTAAACATGTATTACTCCTTAGAAACCATCAGTTTGCCAAGTCATACTGGGTCATTCATCTGGAGGACGACTGAAGGGGTTAATTAAAAACAGCTACATCTAACCATGCTGGTGTATACTTCTTAGAGGGCATAGGAAAGACACAACAACAACAACAACAACAACAACAACAACAACAACAACGGAGACCTTCTGTGGAGAGAGATCTCTAAAAGCTAAGATGAGGGGCACCTGGGTGACTCATTTCTTAAGTGTCTGCCTTCAGCTCAGGTCATGATCCCAGGGTCCTGGTATCGAGCCCCACATTGGGCTCCATGCTCAGTGGGAAGTCTGCATCTCCCTCCCCCACTCCCTCTGGTTGTGTTCTCTCTGTGTGTGTGTCTATCTCTCTGCCAAATAAATAAAATCTTTAAAAATAAGTAAATAAAAGCTAAGATGAGTGTGGGTAGAGTCTGGTTGCTCTGAGAAGCAGAAAAGAATCAGATCTACTAATTAAAGTGGGTTGTATTTGGTATAAAAGTCATCCCAATGCAGCATTAAGAAGAACACATTGATATTGAAGAGCAAAGCATTGTAAGTCAGTTGTATAAAGTATGAACAGTGTATCTTTTCTATTTAAAATATTCCTCTTATGTTCTTTCTATAACTTGGTACTCCTTATTTTGCCTAATGTAAAGTTATTTTGGAAAAATGTGAATTAACTAAAACTGAAATTATGGGGGATTTTTTGAGCTTTTCAGTATAGGAAATGTACCTCTATTATTTCTATAAGTAAAAAACAGTGAATTTTACCAACTACAATAATTATATGCCATCATATTAAAGTGTAGGTCTGTATTGCCTTGATATTTCTCAGTTTTTCACCAACAAAGGGTGAAGTTTCTGTGCTTTGCTCTAACATCCAACAAAGACACTATGTATGGTTTTCTGTCTGGGTTCCCCTGTAATTTAAGCTATATTGCCTACAATTCTTTGCTCAGGGAAGCCAAATCAGGCTATTCATGTTAATGTGGCTACTGATAAACCAGAGTTTATCCCATTTACAGACTACCAGGTGACCCATGAAATCATGGCATTTGGTTGGGGAAGGTCCCCAGTCTAACTGAAGCTACTAATGTTTCTGTTAGATTTTGGGCTAGAGAATACGTAGAGAATTATTCAGTTTGGTATGAGAGAAAAATGGCACATTCCCACAAAGATAAATATTCTGCGTCAAAAGAGGATTGTCCTAACTAGAGTTGCCTTGATTCCTCACTGCCTCCCTCACTGTAAATGATTCTAAAGAAATCTTGTTCCTTGCAATCAAGAGAGGCTTCGAGTTCCTTGCTGCTCACTGTGGTCCACAGACCAGCAGCACTGACGTCAAGCTTTGGAAGCTTGTTAGATAAAGTAATGTCTCTTGTTCCACCCCAGACCTATTAAGTCAGCATCTGTATTTCAACAAGGTCCCCAGGTTGAAGCTAAAGTTTCAGAAGCTTCATTTTAGTATACCCCATATAGTAGACTTCTGTTATTCCTCAACATCCATTCTTTCCCTCTCCCATAACAACAGAATCTTAGCTGGTCCCATGGGTGAGTTTTCAGCTCCATATTTATTCACAGCCCTTCTAGCTCGGTGGAACTATGATCTGGCCAATAGGATGACTGGGGGAGTGATGGGAGCCACTTCCAAAGCTTGTCTTTAAAATGGGTAGGTCTGGGGCACCTGGGTGGCTCAGTGGGTTAAAGCTTCTACCTTTGGCTCAGGTCATGGTCTCAGGGTCCTGGAATCGAGCCCCGCATCAGACTCTCTGCTCAGCAGGGAGTCTGCTTCCCACCCTTCCCCCTGCCTCTCTGCCTGCCTCTCTGCCTATTTGCGGTCTCTGTCTGTCAAATAAATAGATAAAATCTTTAAAAAAAATAAAATAAGATGGGTAGGTCTTCCCTCTGGCAGTGAGGTGGGAAGGACTATGGCAATCACTTTGGACCCCTAAGCGGAAGTCATAAGTTGAATATGTCAGACCCACCTACCAGCACAGGGCTGCCCATCCACCGCTGGACTGTTCCATGAGAGAGGGACAAACATCTTTCTTATTTTAGTCATTGCAAGTGGGGGTATCTTTATCTAGCAGCTCAGCTAACTAATAAACGAATATTAGCAGAGCTTGATGAGCAAAGGGACAGTCCTTTCAGAATTAAATGTTCAGCTCATTCATAGTGCCAGGAACAAAACTTGAATCTGTCTGCCTTTGTTGCCTTTATTGAAATGGGCATGAAATAATTAAAGAGTTAACCCATAGTGGTAGAAATGTAGCTCAGAAATTAACCATAGAATAATTGTTTTTTGGTTAATGGATAATGATGATCTGATATTAGTACTCACCCAGAGATTGTTTCTTTCCTATAAAAGGCTGGGATCATCAACAAACCTCCACCCAACTGAGATCAGTAGGATTTTCAAGCCATCACAGGAGCTTGTCTCTGTACAACGGACATTACAGGAAAAGCCCACCTCCTCGATTTACAGAAATCCCCAACTCTGCAGTTCAGAACAGAAATAAAACTAATATTTTCAATTGATGAAGTTTATTTTTTTAATGTATGAATTTTCAGTAATGTTAGTTAGTCAGAAACTTCTCAGTAACTCATGACTCCACTGTGTTACAAGGAAATAACCAAATCCACGTGGGATCTGGAGCATTTTGAGACACAGAATTACTGAATTAGTTGGAATTAGGATGACAAAACAAAAACTCATACCAAACCAGGCACAGAGATATTTTCTTAATCATTTTTGGCTAAAAGTTTTATGAGTGCCTTAGCGTAGAGGTTTAAGAGGTGAAACACCAGATACCAACTTTAATTATTATGCATCCTGATTCCACTTTGCTGATTGTGTATGTTTATGTTTAAGGACACTGTGGAGCAGAGATGGCAAGCACCCTTACTTATTGACTGGGCCTAAGCAAGCTCCCATCTTGTATCCTTGGGACATGTAACTCCTTGTCGCCAGGGGAACTGCCCACCAAAGTTAGAGCCAGAGAACACCAAGAAGGAACTAACTATAATTGACTGCTGTTTCTAGATCCTTTCTGAGATCCACTTCTCTGCCAAGCACCCCATGAAACACCTTATTCTCCCCCCCCAATACCTGACCTTCATTTCTATAATCTACTCCCTGCTGTGTCACCTTCCAGTTTTAAAATTCTCATTCTTTTTCATTGTCAAGCTTCCTTTAATAGTGCACTGAAACTGTGGGGGGAAAATAACTCATCCTTCCCACTCTAGGTGATTTTATTGTCTTTTTTTAGGTTCCCAGGTATGAAAATGAGATCCACTTATGGTTAAGACAGATTGAAAGTTATTTTTAATTCTTGTTACTAAATACCCTTGACTAAAATCAGGCTCGGTCATTTATTATTGCTTTTATACCCAATTTGAGGGCAATTTTTATCCTGTCTTTGAAACTGAGGGCCAAGATACTACAACAATAACAAGTAAGCTCTCTATCATACTTCATACTTTATAAAGTGCTTTTCTCATACCCTACCTTGGGAGACAAGTATTATTATTAACTCCTTTTTACAGATGTAAATGTAAATTGAGCGCTAGGGTAGGTAATTCACCCAAGACAAAAGAAACGCAAATTGAGGTGGTTTTAGCTCAACCCTAGACTCTCTATTATTCTTCTTATTCTGAGACAGGTATAACCATCACGGGGGTGCACCACTGTCATGGCAGTCACCAATTCCTGAGTCCTTTCTATGTTCCTGACCAACAAGGTTAATGATACCATCTCATTTAATCCTTACAATGGCCCTGGTGGTTCTCTATCAATTCGGAAAGCTTTTAGCTTCGAGAAGCACAAAACCCAACTAACAGTGGCTTCAACAAATGGGATTTTTCTTACATTAAAGCTCAAAAGTAGGAGAATTCTTAGCACTGTTTTGGTAACACATTGGTGTTAGGGCTTTAGATCAAGCTTCTTGGTCTTCCATTCACTACTATGGAATGACCACTAGAGCATTATACCATCACACAATTGCATTCACATTTAGGACCAGGACTGAATGTTTCTCCTCCTGAGGTCTTCCCTTATTAAGGAAGTTCCCCACCTAACTCTCATTGTCACCTCATTGGTTAATGATGCTTATCTCTAGGCCACACACTGGGTCTCCTTTCCTTGAGATTAAGAAATCTCTGCCAGAAACTAAACAAACACCTGGGTTCCATTCATGCCCTCCCTGGACAAAGGTACCCAGCAGAGGCTAGAACACAGCTCATACTTGGTACAGCCCATGCATCAAGCTGTGTGACTCAGCTGTATCACTCCAGAGGCAAAAGACAATGAACATCATGCATATTGGTAAAACATCTTAAAGGCTTTTGGCCTTTACTGACTTGCAAGGAGAATCATCCTATCAGAAGAATTAGAGAATCTAACTCTAGTTGCCAAATCTACCAACGATTTCTTTGTGACAATCCATATTCACTTACCTCCTTTTTACCTCAGGCTAATAATTTATGTCAGTTGGAGCTCAGTGTTTTATGAACCAAGGGTGAAATTATTAAATTTTATTGTTTGTGATTCCTTCCTTAAGTTATATTCCTATAATTGCAAATTCACTGCATTCCCTAACCTCTATTTTGAATTTATTACTAGCCTTCTTACTGCCTTTTTAGATCTCAGAAGTAAACTTTAAATATTTACAAATCTCAATTTCATGTTTTCCCTTTCATAAATCTGTGGGCAAATTCGGTGCTGGAGACAGAGAGTAATAAATCTGGATATTTATGTATTGTGCCAGGAGGCAGTGCACAAACTTTCCCGTATAGCTTGGTCAATGAGCTTCAGTCTTGACCTGTAACACTGGTTCTAGTCTAATCCTGAGGCTCATATTAACAGAATCATTATAAAACATCTGGTGACTTGTATACACAAAAACCCTTCCCTCATTCCTTTAGTCATAATTTGTAATCAGACAAGTTTAGTGGGCACATATGTTCTCCATGTTAGTGGAAGGCAGGGAGTCGATGGTCTTTACTCCTGTTATTACACTTATCTTATAAGACAGGGAAAGAGTGATGACCAAAACTGCAAATGGAATAAAAAGTTATTTTTCAAAGATCTCTCGTTCCAAGCATTTTTAACGTCCTTAAAAATAAAATATAAAAGTTCAAGAAGAAAACACAGTGGAATTAAAAGCAATTTTACAGGGGGGATGACTTTACTAAACATGACACAGAGTATGGAAGCCAGAAATGAAAGTCTGTTAAGATGGACTACTTGAAAATTTAATGTTTATATGACAACAACACCCAAAACAAAGTCCAAGACAAATGAGAAATGAAAAAAAAAATATGTGCATCCCATATAGCAAAGGGCTATTTTTTTTAATATGGAAAAAGATCTTACAAATGAATGTGGAAAAGATGAATGACTCAATTATAAATGCAGATAAAAAAACATGACTAGGAAGTTTATAGAAAAATACAAATGGTAAAAGACAAAAGAATAAAGAGTAAGTTTAACATCATCTATAATGAAAGAAATGAAAATAAAAACAATAGGTTTTTTTTTTTCAGCATCGGATTGGCACAAATTAGAGAGTTGTGATAATACTCAGTGTCGTCAAGGGTGTGATGAGTAGGCCATTTGATACATTGTGAGTGGGAGGATAAATTGGTGAAGCCATTTAAAGGGAAGTTTGATAGTGTCTATCAAAATATGGACCATTCTAGGACCCTTTGAGTTGGCAACTCCACTTCTAAAATTTTTCCTTATATACAAATAAATACACATGTGTGTATGAATGTTCATGTCATCGTTGTTTGTGCTTGCAAAAACCTTAACTCCCTTCCTGTCCATCAATAATGCATTAGTTAAATAAGTAATAGTACATTCCTACAGTGGAAAGTAGGAAATGTATGTCGCCCATTAAAAAGATGGTTAGCTTTATATGTCCAAGATAGAGGGAATTATCTTTAATCATTACCTGCATATCCTTCTGGTAACAAGATTGTGGAGTAAAGTAAGCCATGATAACACGAAAATATTCACTAACTGGCCACTTAAAAATCCTACCTTGCTACCTCTGCCTTCAGATGATGAGATCAGCTCAAGCCATCCCAGTGCCAAATGTCAATCTGATAATCAGACTCATCAATAATTAAAGATAAAACAGTAACAATGATGACAAGATAGGCACTCCAAAAGAACATAATTTGAATGTCAAAGGATTTGTCACTGAGATCCTGGGGAAAACTGATAAAGCCCAGAAATAAGTTTGTACAAATGACTGTCCTTAAGAGAATGCTGTGAAAATTAAATATAAGTGGAAAGAGACTATGTTGAGGTAGTGTACAATTTGGAGGGAGGAAAGACTCACCCCTCACTCCCAGTGACACTTGATTTTTTTTTTCTCCTTCTAAGAAACACCACAAGGTTACAATTATAATTTAAATTTTGTCAAAAATTAGAAATCTATTTTCATGAATTTTAGTGATTTTTAGGAAAAGTTTTCAATTAACAATAATTATGCCTCAGATGAACCTCATTGGCTACAATACTGCCACTGCACAAAGCTGAATTTTAGTGTTTTTTAAAGATCAAGTCCCAATAAAATCATATTCTCACTATTAACTATTTTATTTGGCCTCTTACTTAAGAGGCTTTTTTTCAGTTCCAGTTATGCTAATATACCCTTCTCTACGTTGTCAAGTGAATAGAGTTGACTGCCAAATTGTTTCCTCCTGCTTGCACAAAAACATTTAAATTATTATTTTTTAAAGATTTTTAAATTTTATTTACTTGACAGACAGAGATCACAGATAGGCAGAGAGGCAGGCAGAGAGAGAGAGGAGGAAGCAAGCTCCCCCGCTGAGCAGAGATCCTGATGTGGGGCTTGATCCCAGGACCCTGGGATCATGACCCAAGCCAAAGGTAGAGGCTTTAACTCACTGAGTCACGTAGGCGCCCCAACATTTAAATTATATACACGTATATGTGTGCTTGTATATATGTGGAATATTCTGGTATGATACATAACAGATTAGTGATAGTGGTACCTCTGGGGTGAGGAATATGGGGGATTGCAGGATAGAGAAGACATTTACCTTTTACTATCATTTCTTTGTATAATTTTTGAATCCTTTAGTGTGAGCATATATTAATTTTATAATTTTTAAAATATGCACATTTTAAATAATTATTACCTAATTTAAATAAATGAATTTAAAAATGAGTTAAAAACAGAATCAAAAAGAAAGTCAGAACTAATTCTATCTACAGGAGTTTTCAATCCTTGTTGAAGATTATTTTATTATTGAATAAGAATTCACATAGGATGTCTAAGAAAGAAGATAATCCTGGAGTTTTAATAAAAACTCCCCTAATTGTGAGGATGAGGGGGCCAATCATCTGTGAAATGTGTTCCATAGCCACAATTAAATTTATAGGGAGATCCATTATCCCTGTAATTCTTTTGATGGTCTTTCATTTCCTTTATCCCATGAATTAGTTAACCTAAACCCTCACCATTTGAAAATGTCTCCCTCCCAGAATTAATAAGGTATGTGGTAGAATTTCCCCAGCAATGTTTGGATATGTAAGATGTGTCTACACATACCTTCGATCCTACGCTTGTTCTTTGGAGAAGGTTTTGCCTTTCTTAGAATCATGTCTGTCACACACTTTCTCTTTTCTCCCTTTACTGTTGCATCCCCACAACGGGTGCGAGGGTGGTCGTCACCAGCTTTGCTGGCCCTCTCAGCCCACCGTCTCTGAGCCCGTCCTGAACCTGGGCTGCCTTCGTGACCTGCTCCAAGTTGTGTGCTTTGTGAATGGCCACTAAATCCCATCCGGTCAGCTTTGCTAACTGCTGGGAATAATGTATCTTGAATGCTTTCTGTGTACTGTTCATGATGCCAAGGACGTTTATCAGGATGGGTTTTCAAAAATCACTCTCGCTCTACAGCTGAGGAAACTACACAAATAACACAATTCTGATTCAGCAGGATTGGGAGTAATTACAGCAACTCTGAAAGCACCTCTCATCTAATCGGTCCCGCCATAAACTTTGTCTAAAATCCAACCATCCCACTACCTCCCTGCTACCACCCTGGTCCCTGGACCACCACCTGTTGCCTGGACGATTGCAAGGGAAGGGCCTCCAACTTGGTCTTCTTTCTTGTTCCCTTGGCCCTTTTTCAAAATCTTTAAATGTGAGCTAAGGCATATCACTCTTCTGCTTCCCATCTCACCCTGAGGAGAAACAAAGTGCTTAGAATGGCTTATCCAGTCCCTGTCCCATTGGACTCTCTCTCCCTCTCTGAAATCATCTACTACAATTTGTCCCTGAGTTTGCTCTGCTCTACCCATTACTTTAATACCTCCTGTTTTCTGAATTTTAGAAAACAGACTAATTCCACTTTAGTGACATACCCAAATGATTTTACTTTTCAAACAGTTGGGGAACTGGTGTTGTGCTGTGGTTTTGTTTATCTTTTGTCTCGGGCATATGAGCTCTGCAAGGACAGAAACTATCTTGTAAAATTTACTCTTGTTTCTGGTGTCTATAACAGTGCGGGCGCTGCTGAACACAACCTATGTGTTCAGAAATAATTGTTGGATTTCTGGGTCTGTGTGTGATAAAATGAAAACAACCCACATGTTTTTGAGTCAGAAGTGGGTTCAAATTCCAGTTTTCTCGTTCATTGTGGGATGCTTTCCTTGTGGGATGCTTTCCTCTTGGTGGACATCAGTTTCACCTCCTGCAAGATTGAACTAGATATCCATCTCCTAGGTTTAGGGGAATATTTAGTGGTATCACAGATATCAAGAGCCTGGTATAAAGTAGAGCTTTAGTACATTTTATCTTTCTTAAGTCCCTTCTCTCCTCTTCCAATTTTCCCTCAAAGACGGAGAGAAAGGAATATTATCCACTCATATTATCCAATAAACGGTCCTTGAGCTCCTACTATGTTGTAGAGCCTGGAAATACAAAAATGAACAAACATATCCTCAAGGAAATCAGTTCAGTATAATAATTTTTTATTAAACCAAGTAAAAAACACTACAAAAATGGAAATTCTCCTCACAGAATATGAAAATATTAATCCTGCATTGACCACTATTTTCCCTTGTACCTGTGACAACTATTATGGCACATTCTTAGCTTTTACATTTTTGAACTACACCTTAAATAAAGAGCCACACATTCAGATAAACACCACAGTCTATATCCAATTAATATCATTTCAGTTTCCATGGTTTATTTTTTCTTCCTAGTCATGCCATACCAAATTTGCAGTTTTAAAACAAATACTAGAAAGACAATACGAAAAAAAGTTTATTTTTAGTGAATAGGTGATGGAGTATTTTAAATGGGACTAATTAAAAACAAATTTTATCCATTTGAAAAAACTTTGATTTTTTTTATTTACCACTGAGTGTTCATTAAATGCAGAATCACTGTGGTTCCGCGCAGTTCAGAAAAGCGAGTATCAATGAAATACAGCGCACACAACAGTTGAATGGTCCCTAAATTGTTATTACAATCATTTCAATTATTTATGCAGTAAACTGTATAATATAACAATAACATTAAAAGATAAATACAGACCTTTGTTCCCTGATGTGCTGCTTCTTCCTTCAGCTCATCTTTACAATTAACCAGAAGTCAGAATTCCAGGTCATACGGAGAAATATTTCACTTGCTTTTGAATCGTACCAGCTCCTTTTCGGAGTCTCCCTCCTGCCCTCTACATCTGATGAAACATTTATCTGAACCAACAAAATACATATGTACAAATAAATACAAATGTCAGGAGCTGACACGTAAATGCAAGCACACGTCTTTCCCCATCCCCGCCCCGTGACAGCATGACAGGCTAAAGAGCAGTTTGAATGGAAACTACGCATAAAGCTCTCAAACAAATGACCAGACCAAAGTGCTCTAATCAATTTAATGTCTTTAGGAAATATGCTTTTCTCCAACACTGTGATTCTTTGATGACTCACAGTGGCAGGACAGGTAAGAAAAGGCATGGATGTCTGGAAGCTGTGAGTGGCAAGACGGACGCTGAAAACGACAGCCCTCTCGCCTTATCACCTGACCTGGCTCCTTGATTGGGGAAGAATTAAGGGAAAGTCTCCGAACCTCCCGCACCTGGATGCCAGGAAACCAATCATCGCCCAGCCACTTTGCTGGGCCATTAACAGAGCCTTGAACTCTATCTTTGTCCAAATGAAAGCACGAAGAAAATAATTTTTCATCTGAAGACTCATCTTAAGATCCCCAAATGGAAAGTAAGGGGAGCAGTAAACCTCTTAAACTCCAGTTTGGCAGCTCTAACACAGGGCATTAAGGTAAGAAGGTTATTTATGGCAGAAGGAGGAGAGAGAGAGAAGAATTCCAAAGTGAGCGATGGAAGGGCAAAGCGAGGATCCAGGCCCAGCTTGCACCATCCCGGCACTGCTCAAACATGAAAAGAAATCATTTTAATCAGGAACCAGGTGCCACCGATTTCAAAGGCAAAAACCTCACTTTTAACTCAGTCACCGAAATAATTCAGGTGGAGTAAACACGCCCCCCCGCCGAAGATGATTATCTCAAAACGTCTCAAAGTTCCTGCAAGAAGGTGGCTGCAGGATATTTTTTCTGGCACTGTCTGAAGGCTACACCTTCGAGCTCACCCTGCCCTCTGCCCCACATCTACATCTGGACTTTTCTCTACTACTTGGGACCACAATGCTCCCCTGGGGCTCCTCCCTATGTGGAGGGTTTGACTTTCTGCCAGCCAGGCTGGAGTTTAGGATTCACTTTGCAGGCCAATTGCCATCCCACTTCTCTTTTACTTTCCTTCCTTCAGGTTTGAAGCCAAGAATAGATCAAGGAAGAAAGTTCTGTGTTCTCTTCCGGGGCGCTGTTCTTCCTGGTTTCCTCTGGAAGAGGGTCAGAGGTGAGCCTTGGTGGGATTATTTTGAGATTCCAGGGCTCCCCTTTGAATGAATCCCCTCGCAGGGTCGGGAAGGACCCCTTTGCCTGCACACCCTCCCCCCCCCCCCCGCAGGAATCCTGATCTTTCCAATTCACAGCCAGGCCAACAGTTGCTGAACGAAGATCTGCCAGACCCCAACTGAGGGAAGCCTGACTGCTTCTGAGGCAAATGATGGCCATAATCATTTTCAAAGGTATCGTTTTCACCTGGGAAGGGACTTGAGGAAGCAGCACAGCACTCCATGAATATTTATGAGAGAGCCAAGGAAGCTTTTTCTTTCCCGCTGTGGTAGAAAGGGGAGCTGAAAGCTGCATCACTGTAGGTAACCGAGTAACCCCAGGCTGGGAGGAAGGCAGGCAGGGGTGCAGAGAGGGGGACCGCCAGAGAAGAGGAGGCCATGGATTCCAGCTAGCCTGGCTGTCCCTGGAGGAGGGGTGGTGGGCAGCCTGCCCCTCAGACTCTGCCTTGGAGGAAGTTGGAACTGGAAGAGGTGTTCAGTATCACCCAGGGTTGGTGTTGGGGGGAGGTTTGATGAGGAGATCCAAGAGCACACTCGAGGACCTATGATACTACCCCAGCTTCAGACTTGCTTAGCTTCAAATAAATCTTCTCTTGTAACCCAGCGCCAAATATCTAAAGGTGGGAAACTGGCCACCATAACTTGATGCTTCCCAACATGGTGAGGACGACTGCTCTACGGGGCTTCCTTACTTGGCAAGATAAGAGTTGTTCTAAAACCCTTGAGGAAAAATGGCTTCTTAGACTCTAGAGGCAGATTCATGTGGTGTTTGATTATTCTAATTACTCCAGAGGAGTGGGAGCAGGGGTTGTACTGGGAAAATTCTGGTGCCAAGAAGGTGGGACTCCTAGGTCCTAATCTGGCTGACTGGGATCTTGGGAACAGTCCCTTCCCCAGCCCAGTGGTTTCCAACTTTGGTTTTTTTTTTTTTTTTTTTTTTTTTTAAGTATGTAATACTTTTTTAAAAAGGTGATCTTGTAAGGATCTTTAATATAAAAAGAAAAACAAATCAAAGCAAGGGTCCCAGACTGGAAGATGGTCTCCGATGTCTCAGCAGGGTTGGGCGCACTGTGTCACTGTTTTGGCCTTTCCTGCCCCGGTACAACAGCAAGGTCAATGAAGGTGCCTCATTTCCTCAGCAACAAGCCCAGGTTCCCTGTGTCCCCTCCCCCAGGGAGCAAGCAGAGCAGCGAGTGCCCTGTCACGGTGTTGCCAGGGACAGGCTGACAGTAGGACCAAATTAGGAAGAGGACTGGCTGAGGGATTCCTGGCCAAAGGCACCACCACCCCTCAGCCAGCGAAATCACTGGAAGCATGTGTAATCCTGTGTAGGCTAGGGGGGTGTGTGCCCCGCCAGTGAGGCAGGAGAAAGGATAATCAAGCGGGACACGGTTCTTTAATAAGTGTAAAACTAAACATCATCAAAATACTGCAACACAATCCCGGGGGCTGGAAGTGGTTAGTGTTGTGATTACAGAAAGGGCATCAGTATAGGATGTCATTTCTCGCAAAGATCCAAGAAAATGTCGAGCAACTCGTTTTTATAAACAAAGCCGTAGCACACTGGAGTTATTTCTATTTCAAACATATAGTCCCACAGCCTTTATTTAGAACATGGGCGAGGGGATTGGAACGGAATATAAATCTGGGACAGGACTCAGGATTGTATGTTACTCCTCAAAAGAGTAAAGCACAAGAACCATTTTAAACAAATACAGGGCTTTTCAGCTCTGAAGCATTGTTAATCTTTTCATTAAAAGGCACGGTCGTTAAGTTACAAATTCTTCTTCCAAAGATCAGATCCAGATTTTCCAGCTAATGAAACAATGGAGTAATTTCTGCAAAAACTGAAAGAGAGACATAGACAAATATTGCAGAACAGTTTATAGTTTATGACAGGGACACCCGGTGGATTTGAGCGGGGTGTACGCACAACACATAGACACACACACACACACGCACACACACATACGTAGAATGCATTTCTAGAAGGAAAATATTAGAAGCAAAACTGATGAGTAAAGAAAACATGAGTCAAATACCTTCTTCTGGAGCCCACCACTCCTGGCAACTATGACACAGTTGAGCTGTGTGGTGTGTGCGCGAGTGTGTCTGTGCGCACGTGCATGCGGGCGCGCAAGTTTCCTTTCCATTCCTGGTATCACTTGAGCAGTATAGTCGTGACTCGTGACTGGGCCGCAGCATGCCCTTCTAGGAAGTTGCTGTGAATTGTCAGCCTGTTGCAGACAAAAGGTATTGAATCTTCTCTCCTCCCCTGAAGCTTGGACCACCTCACAGCGACTTTGGCTTGGCTTTGCTAAGCTGCTTTTCCAGATGCACGCTCCAAGCTGGGGAAGAATACGAAGGCGAGGCCTGTGTTCTGAAAACTGCTGGCCTGCTCTTTTTCTGCATTTCCTCTGCAGTCTGTGTGAACCCTGATGTAGCGGGAGGAGGAGTGGAACATTTCTACTCTCAGAATCACGAGGTGGATGGAGAGCGAAGGAAATCAGACTGCCAGGGTATGCTTCTTGGCACTAACTTGGTTGATGTTCTCAGCATTACATACAGAAGTCCCCTGGCTTTCTTGAATTGTGTCAGAGCCTTTCTCACACGCACTGATGAAAACAGTATCGCATCGAAAACCCTCGAGCATTTCCTGTGCCTTTGGGGCACTGTCTGCAAGTGGAAGGAATGTCGAATTAAAGGGGGAAAGTCACTTCATAGTGACCTCTGCCAGAACCAAACGGCTCGTGAATAAAGTGTTTGGTTGATCTAGCACCCCTTCAGGAGAACAGGGGGACTTTATAGACTATTTGTCCTTGATCGTTATGCAGCATATCATAACTTCCTTGACGTACACAGGTTTCAAGAGACCTAAGTAGGGAAAGTGAGTTGTCCTGGATTCAATGGTAAACTAGTCATGAGAAGTAAGTGTAGATTTTGTCTGTAAGTGATACAATAGTGCTATAATGCTGATCTTAAACATTAAAACCTTGTCTGTCTCTATTGAGAATCCAGTGGTACCAAGGGTGTGAACTGGTGGACTGGTTCGCCATCAGAGAATCTTAGCTAGTAGTAGTGCTGAGCCTCACAGGTATCCCTGTGAGGGATGTAACCCAGCATGTAACCCAAGGAAAAATACTCTTTCCTCCACAAATGCAGCTTCAAAATATCTCCCCTACAAAATAAAAAATAAAAAACTCCCATGGGACACGTGGCTGGCCCAGTTGGTAGACCATGCCACTCTGGATCTTGAGGTTGTGAGTTCAAGCCCCATGTTGAGGATAGAGTTTACTTAAAAACAAAACAAAAAATGAACACAATAGCCTTAGCCCACTATTGCTCTCAATCAACTTTCTACTCCTTTCTCTAAAGACTTTCTGGCACTTACTGGGCAGAAGTGATGCCTCCCCATCAAAATTTGTTATTATCATACAGGTCAGGGTCCTGACAAGAAACAGGTGGCATACTCGATTTGGGTAACGTGAGGAAAGTTTAATGCAAGGACTGCTCACAAAGGTATTTGCAGATTGTAGGGAAACCATAAGAAATGGTACAGAATCTCAAGGCTTTTAGCAACTGGAGGCACCTCTTTCCTGAGCAGGTAAGGAGAAGGAGTAGCTGCTGGAGTCCGAAAGGAAATAATTGTGTGAAGAGGCTCTCAGACGACAAGAGATGCAAAGATTCAGTGGACAGATACAGTAAGCTCCTGGGTGATTCCAAGGGAGTCACCCAGGAGAAGATGGAAGAAGTGGTGAGAATGAATACAATGACATCACTCTCCTCCCCCTTTCTCATCTCCTGCTGGTGTTCCCACTGGCCAGACCCAATGGGAAACTAGTGGTAAACCTAGACCAATGAAGGAGTCCTTATAGGTTAGCTTCCCAAGGCTTAGGGCAGGGTAGAGAAGATGGAAGGTGAGTCTGGAGGGGCAAATGAGTACTAACCAGTATAGTTAGGCCTGAATTCAAATGCATGTCTACTGATTAGCTATTGACCTTGGGCAGATTATTTAATTTATCTTAGTTCTCCCTCTGAGGAGACAGTCACTTATATATCCTGTTCCAGGGTCCCAATACTCATTCCAACCCCAATAAAAGGAGATGTTAATTTTATGATATTTCATAAAGAGGAAGACCTTATCATGAGAGTGAGCCCCACATTGGGCTCCACGCTGAGTTGGGACTGCTTAAGATTCTCTCTCACTCTCCCTCTGCACCCCCATACACTTGTGTGTGCAGGTGTGCATGATCTCTCTCTCTCAAAAAAAAAAAAAATAGGAAGACCTCAAGTGACATTCATATTTACATTACTTACCAAAATATTTTAACTCCATGTACATTTGTGTTACATTTTGTTGCTTATTTTATACTACTATTTATTGTGACCACAAAATATTTAGCAGCTTTATTGAGATATAATTGTCATCCAAGAAACTGCACATACTTAAAGTACACAATTTATTATCACTGACATCTATAGAAACCCATGATACCATCACTATATCAAAATACTAGCCACATCTATTGCCATATCTATTGCCGCTGCAAGTTTCTACATGCATCATTATAATCCCTCCTTCTGGCTCTCCCCCATGTCCTTTTCACCACTTACAGATAAGCCTTCTATTACTCTACACTAGCTTGGATTTATTGGATTTTTATATAAGAAGAGTCACATGTACTCTTAAAAATCTGGTTTCTTGGGGCGCCTGGGTGGTTCAGTGGGTTAAGCCTCTGCCTTCAGCTCAGGTCATGATCTCCAGGTCCTGGGATGGAGGCCTGCATCAGGCTCCCTGTTCAGTGGGGAGCCTGCTTCCCCCCCTCTCTCTCTCTGCCTGCCTCTCCACCTACTTGTGATCTCTGTCTGTCAAATAAATAAATAAAATCTTTTTTTAAAAATCTGGTTTCTTTCAGCATAGTTATCTAGTAATTTATCCACATATCCATGTAGCATTAATATTTTATTCCTTTATAATGCTGAGTAGTATGCCATTCTATAAATATAACACAGTCCCATCCAGATGTTGATGGACATTGGGTTTTTTCTTGTTTTTTGACTGTAATGAAATGCATGGGGACATATGGTTTCGAACAGAATAGCTATGTCCTATGGGGACACTGCCTTTGGGGAAACTGCCAAATTCTTTTCCAAACTGGTTGCACCATTTTACATCTCCAACAGCAGTATGTTATAATTCCAGTTCTACAGTAGCAATTCCTCAAAAAAGTAAAAATTGAATTACCATCTGGTCCAGTGATTCAACTTCTGGGGATATATTTGAAACAATTGAAAGGAAGGACTCACAGAGTATTCACTAATGTTTATTAGCAGCATTATTTGCAATAGCCCAAAGGTGGGAACCACCCAAGTGTCTGTCCGTGATTAAATGGATAAGCAAAATATGGTATAACACACAATGGAATATTATTCATCCTTTAAAAGGAAGGAAATTCTGGCACATGTTACAATACAACTGACTCTTAAGCACATTATGCTCAGTGAAATAAGCCAGTCACAAAAAGACAAATACTCTACCAATTCCACTTATATAAGGTACTTAGAGTAGTCAGATTCATAAAGGCACAAGGGAGATTAGTAGTTGCCAGAGTCTCTGGGAAGATGGAGGAATGAGGAGTTGTTTACTGTGTATGGAGCTGCAGTTTTGCAAGATGAAAAGTACTGCAGAGATGGGTGGTAGTGATGGTTACATTACGATGTGATATGCTTAACACTACTGATCTGTACACTTAAAAATAGCCGAGATGGTAAATTTTTATGTTAGGTGAATTTCACCACAGTAAAAATGAAAATAATGCAAAAATATTAAATTTAAATTGATAAAATAGCAGGAAAAAATGAGTAGGCATAGCTCTGGAGGGAAAAACCAAGCATTACTGAAGCCAAGTACTTGATCACTCATGTAAATTGATGGCATTTGGTTTAAATCTTCAGGTTTCAAATTACTTCGGGTTGCTGAACATAGTATACATAGCCACAAAGGTTAAGACTGTACCAAGAATACTAAAGAAAAAAACAAAAATGTTAATCATCAAGACTTTATGGGGTATTCTGAAAAGGAATACAAAATAATATTGTCCAAAGGTCAATAACTATGAATTGATAGAGATAAACAAAACAAAGCAAAAACCCCAAACAGAATAACTTTGACTGCTGTTCTTCCCTCTGTGTTTTACCAGCACCTGTCCTTCCCCCTATCTTTATATGATATTTGTATTGTCTCTACAATTAGTTCCCTCTTCTGGCTGTACTGCAATTCAGTGGCAAAACCCTCACCTCTTACTGTACCATGTACATGTGTGCCTACATCCGTAAACACACTCTTTCTGTTTCTGGCAATTCCCCAAACGTGACTTGCAGTCTCATGGTTTCTTTGCAAATACTGTTTCCTCCATCAGGAATTCTCTTCCCCAGACTATCCACCTGATGATCCACATGGTCCTTCTACACTGAACTGAAACATCTTCTCTTCTGTGCTGAGCATCATCTGGTTATACAACTAATGTATAAAAAGCTGTACCTCTGGAAAGTATTTACAGAAGAGTTTTTTTAAGTATATAATTTTGAGTCACAGTTGCATTTGTGGAAAGGAAAAGATACAGAGCACAATTTTTACATATTTAATAAAGCAGATGTTTACAAGATTTTAAAAGATTCTTCTTAGAAGAAAAAACCCTGCCATTCAAAAATCATTTCCCCTAAACAATGTCGACAAATCTATGTACAGTGGAAAGAGTAATTTAAAAACCAGCTAACAGTTCACATACAACACAAGAATTAATAGAAGAAACTCTGTTAATGGATTAGAGCTATTTATTTTTTTAAAAGATTTTATTTATTTATTTAAGAGAGTGAGAGAGCATGAGCAGGGGGAGGGGTGAAGGGAGAAGCAGACTCCCCACTGAGCAGGGAGCCAGACTCAGGGCTCCATCCCAAGACCCCAGGATCATTACCTGAGCTGAAGGCAGTTGCTTAACTGACTGAGCCACCCAGGAGCCCCTGGAGCTATTTAAAAGAATAATGTTTGGACACTAAAAAAATCAGATATGCATTCTAGAACAAAATGAAATGCCTATGAAGAGAAATGGAAAATCAGAAGAGCCAAGTGCTAATGTAGAAAATATAAGACTACTTTGAATTCATTTTTAACACCTCATATTCAGTATCATTCTAAAGAAATGTATAATTTGGCTCATTGAATTTGGTCATAATACTAGCCTAGAAGAATAAAAAGTTCTCAATGGCCAGATTTGGAAGATGATGTTGGGGGAATATAGCCAAATAAAGATACATGAAGTATCTTGTTGCTTTGTGTTCTCATTTTTTTTTTTTTCTAATTTATTCTTTCCACTGTGCCTTACCCCAGATTTAGCTGGTTTATTCCCAGGGTGTGACTATATTAGAGCACTCTTGCTTGGGTGTGGTTTTCTTTCTCTGGAAAAACTTCAAAAGTAGCAGGAATATGAGCCTGGGGTTGAATCTTTCTGTAACCATGACACTTTGGAACAAAGAGACTTAACCACTTAAAGCAGCTACAACTTTTAGAAGAGTAAGAAGTAACCGTTATTTAAGGAGTGGTCAGCAAGAAGATTGATGACAGCATTTTGGGAATCCTGGCTGAGTATTTAGGTATTACTGTTATTTAGAAGACAAATATTATTAAAGCCTTCAGACTTGGCCCCAAATAAAATTAGTAAGCAGCTATCATCAGTTGAACTACTATTAAGTGCCAGGCATTGTACATCTCTTGACTCATTTAGTCCTCCAAATTTCTATAAGGCAGATACCATTGTTCTGTTTTTGTAGGAAAGCAAGTTAAGGCTCAATAAGCTTAGGTGATTTACCCCAGTTATTGCCGATGGATAATTTTAACCAAGGCTCTCTGGGTCTCGTGTTGTCCATTTTGCTGTGATGCTTCATCTTTCACGTCTATTGGAGGTTTGGTGAATTTGTGTATCTTTCTAAAGCACCCATGATGACTGAGATGTTTAAAGGGGTTTGAAGACACTCATTTAACTAAGGTGGGAGGGTTTTAAGGAGTTAGTCCTGCCAGGAATACAGTACAGTATTTATATTTCAAAAGGCAAACATTGGGAATTGGCAATGTTGAACACAAGGAGAGATTCCTAGGGAACACCCAAAGGATCTCATGAGCAGTCCTCAAATTATACTAGAGAGGCAGGTTGGGCTACGACTTCAGTTCCCTTCCCTATTTGTTCCATTTTACAGCTATGACTTCTTTATCTTTATCCACTACCAACTTGCTAAGCTTCACGTAAGTATTGCTTCAAAACAAAGTATCTTATTTCCTAAAAATTCCCTCAGTCTTCAACTTACAAGTTAAACTTATAACTTATAGACTTTAACTTGTAAGTTAAAGAAGCATTAAAATAATGGAAGATTTTTTTAAACTCCAGTTCTGAGAAAGCATAATTTAAAATTTTATGTAGGAGACTCTCCTGGTTTTCTCTTCATGCTTGGAGCTCAGAAAATCAAGCAGTTTAGGGGACTGCTGGTTAAATGGTGAACTCTTGATTTCAGCTCAGGTCATGATCTCTGGGTCCTGAGATTGAGCCCCACATCAGGCTCCCCGCTCAGTTGGGTGTCTGCTTCAGGATTCTCTTTCCCTCTGCCCCTCCCCCATCACATTTATTTCTTCCTCTAGAATAAATAAATAAATCTTAAAAAATAATTAAAGTCCAGCAGTTTGTGTCTAGGAATGTCTTCTAACAAACGTGTAGGTAGGAGTCAGGGCTGTTTCGGCAGTGGGAATTCTCTATCTTTTCTTCAGCTCAGGAAAATAATCATTTATTATTCATCATCATTTACTATTGTTTTGCATTATTTCTTTCCTCCCATTTTCTTATTTCAATCTTTTTGGAGCATCCTTTAGGTGGATATAGAATCTCTAGCACTATTATATTATCTTTTCTTGGGGGAGAGGTCCAGTTTCATTGAGATACACTTGTCATATACCATTGGATTAGTTTAAGATGTACAACATAATGATGTGATACATGTATTTATTTCAAAATTATTACCACAACAAAATTAGTTAAAATACATCACTTCATTGAAAGACCTGTACTTTGAAAACTCTAAGACACTGATGAAAGAAAGTCAAGACAACACAAAGAAATGGAAAAACATCCCATGGTCATGGATTGGAAGAATAAATATTCTTAAAATGTCTATACTACTCAAACCAGTCTACAGATTTAATGCGATCCCTGTAAAAACACCAATAGCATTTTTCACAGAACTAGAACAATCCTAAAATCTGTATGGAACCATAAAAGACCAAAACAGCAATCTTGGAAAAAAAGAAAAAGCTAGAGGTATCACAATTCTAGACTTCAAATTATATTACAAAGCTATAGTAATGAAGTATGATACTGGAACAAAAATAGCCATATAGATCAATAGAACAGAATAGAGAATCCAGAAATAAATCCATAATTATATGACCGGTTGATCTTTGACAAAGCAGGAAAGACTATCCAATGGGAAAAAGATGATCTTTTCAACAAAGGGTCTTGGGAAAACTAGATAGCAACATGCAAAAGAATAAAACTGGACCATTTTCGTTTCCCATACACCACAAATAAACTCAAAAAGTGGATTGAAGACCTAAATGTGAGACCTGAAACTGTAAGTCCTTGAAGAAAGAACAGGCCATAATTTCTCTGACATCGGCTATAGCAACTTTTTAAAAAATAGATCTTCCAAGACAAGAGAAACAAAAGCAAAAATAAACTCTTGGGACTACAACAGAATAAAAAGCTTCTCCACAGGGAAGGAAACAATCAACAAATTGGGAGAATATGTTGCCAATGATGTACCTATCTGATAAAGGGTTAGTATCCAAAATATATAAAGTACTTATAAAACCCAACACTCAAAAACACTCAAAAAATGAATAATCCAATTTAAAAATGGCAGAAGACACAAATAGACATTTTTCCAAAGCAAACATGCAGATGGCCAACAGACACATGAAAAATGCTCACCATTACTTATCAACAGGCAAATCAAAATGATGATGATGAGCTATCACCTCACACCTGTCAGAATGGCTAAAATCAACAACACAAGAAACAACAGGTGCTGCCAAGGATGTGGCGAAAGGGGAACCCTCATGCACTATTGGTGGGAATGCAAACTGGTGCAGACACTGTGGAAAACAGTATGGAGTTTCCTCAAAAAGTTAAAAATAAAATTACCTTATGATCTAGCAATCGCAATACTGGGTATTTACCCAAGGAATACAAAAATACTAATTCAAAGGGATACATGTACCTTGATGTTTATAGCAGCATTTTACAATAGCCAAATTCTGGAAACAGTCCAAGCATCTGTTGATTGATGAATGGATAAAAAAGATGTGATATATATATGAATTGTGTGTGTGTGTGCGTGTGCGTGTGTGTGTACACACACAATGGAATATCCTTCAGCCACCAAAAAAAAAAAAGAATGAAATCTTCCCATTTGCAATGCCATAGAGCTAAAGAGTATTACACTAAGTGAAATAAGCCAGTCAGAGAAAGTTAAATACCCTATGATTTCACTCATATGTGGAATTTAAGAAATGAAACAGATGAACATAGGGGAGGAAAATAGGAGAGAAAGCCAAACCAGGAAACAGACTCTTAACTATAAAGAACAAATTGAGGGTTGCTGGAGAGAAGGTGTGTGTGTGGGGGGGGGGGATGAGTTAAACGGGTGATGGGCACCTGTGATGAGCACTGGATGTTATATGTAAGTGATGAATTACTAAATTCTACTCCTGAAACTAATATTACACTATATGTTAACTAAATGGAACTTAATAAGAATTTGAAACAAAATAAAAAAGACAATGCAGTGCTTATATATGTTTGTGTATGTGTGTGTGTATAATATTCATATATATTCATGAATATTATTCAGCCATAAAAAAGAATAAAAGAATGAAATCTTGCCATTTTTTACAACATGGATGGAGCTCAAAAGTATAATGCTAAGTGAAATAAGTCAGTCAGGGGGCACATAGCTGGCTCAGTTGGCAGAGAATTTGTGAGTTCAAACCACATGTATGGTAGAGTATACCTAAGAAAAAAGAAGTAAGTCAGTCAGATGAAATACAAATATCATATAATTTCACTCATAGGTGGAATTTAATAAAGGAAACAAATGAGCAAAGGGAAAAAGAAGAAATGAGCCAAGAAACAGACTCTTAACTCTAGAGAACAAACTGATAGTTAACCAGAGGGGAGGTGAGTAGGGGGATGGGTGAATTAGGTGATAGGGATTAAAAAGTACACTTATCATGATGAGCACTGATTAATATATAGAATTGTTGAATCACTATATTGTGTACCTGAAATTAATATAGCACTGTACATTAACTGTACTGGAATTAAAATTTAAAAATTAATAGAAAACACAATATCTCATATAGTTATAAGTATTTTTCTTGTAATAAGAACTTTTATGGAACTCCTGGGTGGCTCAGTCAGTGAAGCATCTGCTTTTGGTTTGGTTCATCATCCAAGGGTCCTGGGATCAAGCCCACTTCGGGCTCCCTGCTCAGCAGGGAGTCTGCTTCTCCTTCTGCCTGCTGCTCCCCCTGCTTGTGCTCTCTCTCTCTCTGTCAAGTAAGTAAAATCTTAAAAAAAAAAAAAAGAACTGTTATGATCAATTCTCTTAGCAAGTTGTAAATACACAATACAGTATTGTTCACTATAGTTACCACCCTGTATATTACATCCCCAGAAATTTATTTATCTTATAACTGGAAGTTTGTACCTTAGACCACATTTACCCATTCCTCCAACCCCCCCACTTCTGGCAACCACTAATCTGTTCTCTGTTTCTATGAATTTGTGTACGTTCGTTTGTTTGTTTGTATGTTTTTTTAGATTCTACCTAAAAGTGACATAACAATATTTGTCTTTCCTTCATCTGACTTATTTTGCTTAGCATAATGCCTTCAAGGTCCATGTATGTTCTCAAAAATAGCAAGATTTTTTTCTTTTTTATGGCCAAACAATATTCCATTGCATGTGTGTGTATCACATTTCCTTTATCCATTTATCCATTGATGACACTTGGGTTGTTTCCTTATCTCAGCTATTATCAATAATGCTGCAATGAACATGGGGCTACAAATGTCTCTTCAACATAGTGATTCCATTTCCTTCAGATACATACCCAGAAATAGAATTCCTAGATCATATGGTAGTTTTATTTTTGATTTTTTGAGGAACATCCCCAATTTTCCATAATAAACTAATTTATATTCCCACTAATAGTGCATGAGGGTTCCCTTTTCTCCCTATCCATGCCAAATCTTATTTGTTGTCTTTTTCATAATTGCCATTCTAAGCAGGTGTGAGGTGATATTTCATTGTGGTTTAATTCGCATTTCCCTGATGATAAGTGATGTTGAGGACATTTTCATGTACCTGCTCTCCATCTTTTTTTGTTTAATGATTTTTTATTTATTTATTTGACAGAGAGAGAGAGACAGCTAGAGAAGGAACACAGCAGAGGGAGTGGGAGTGGGAGTGGGAGAAGCAGACCCCCTAGGGAACAGGGAGCCCGATGTGGGGCTCTATCCCAGGACCCTGGGATCATGACCTGAGCTGAAGGCAGAGGCTTACTGACTGAGCCACCCAGGTGCCCCACTTGTTCGCCATCTTATATCTTCTTTGGAAAAATATTTATTCAGTTTTTCTGCCCAATTCTAATTGGATTTTTTTTTTTTTTTTTTTGCTATTGAGTTGTATACATCTTTTTTTTTCTTTTTTGAAGATTTTAATTATTTATTTGGCAGAGATAGAGCAAGTAGGCAGAGAGGCAAGCGGTGGTGGGGGGCAGGCTCCCTGCTGAGCAGAGAGTCCAATACGGGGCTTGATCCCAGGACCCTGAGATCATGACCTGAGCCAAAGGCAGAGGCTTAACTCACTGAGCCACCCAGGTGCCCCTGTATAAGTTCTTTATACATTTTCAGTATTAACTCATCAGAAATATTTTCTCCCATTATGTCGTTTCCTTTTTCATTTTGTTGATGGTTTGTTTTGCTGTGCAGAAGCTCTTTAATTTTGATATAGTCCCCTTATTCATTTTTGCTTTTGTGGTCTTTGCTTTTGGTGTCAAATCTGAAACATTATTGCTAATATCCATGTCAAAGAAACTTATTTTCTTCTATGTTTCCCTCTATGTTTTCTTTTAGGAATTTTATAGTTTCATGTCTTATGTTCAAGTCTTTAATCCGCCTTGAGTTGGTTTTTTGTATGTGGCATAAGATAAGGTTGTCTGATTTCATTCTTTTTCATGTGTGTGTTCAGTGTTTCCGATACCATTTATTGAAAAAACTTTTTTTCTCCATTGTATATTCTTGGCTCCTTTGTCATAAATTAATTTATCACTATGCATGGATTTATTTCTGGGCTCTCTATTCTGTTCTAGATCCATGTGTCTGTTTTTAAGCCAATACCACGCGATTTTGATTAGTATGCTATTATAATATAGTTTGAAATCAGAAAATGTAGTACTTCCAACTCTGTTCTTTTTTCTCAAGGTTGCTTTCACTATTTGGGATCTTTTGTGGCCCCATACAAATTTGGGGATAGTTTGTTCTATTTCTGAGAAAAATGTTATTGGAATTTTGATGGGGATTGTGTTGAATTTGCAGATCATTTTGGGTAGTATGGACATTTTAACAAAATAAATTCTTCTAATCCATGAGCAAAGAATATCTTCCCATTTACTTGTGTCTTCTTCAACTTCTTTCATCAGTGTCTTACATTTTCCAGTGTGAAGATCTTTCACCTCCAGATTGAATTTATTCCTAGGTATTTTATTCTTTTTGATGCAATTATAAATGGGATGATTTTCTTAATTTCTCTTTCTCTTTTGTTGTTAGTTGTTGTTGTTCTAATTTCTCTTTTGTTGTTAGTGTACAGAAATACAACTAATTTTTGTATATTGATTTTATATATAGTGTCTTTACTGAATCCAGTAGTTCTAACATTTTTGATGGCACTTTTAGAATTTTTTCGTATATAGTATCTTGTCATATTGCCTGCAATATAGACTCTGCAACATATCTTGTCTGCAAATAGACATTTGTACTTCTTCTTTTTTGATTTGGATGCCTTCTATTTCTTTGTGTTGCCTAATTGCTCCTGCTAGGGCTTTCAGTACTGTGTTGAGAGTGGTGAGAGTGGACGTCCTCATCTTTTTTCTGATCTTATAGGAAAGGTTTTCAGTTTTTCACCGTTGAATATGATGTTAGCTGTAAGCTTGTCATATACAGCCTTTATTATGTTGGAGTATATTCTTTTGATAGCCACTTTGAGAGTTATTATCATGAATGGATTTGAATTTTGTCAAGTGCTTTTTCTATCTCTACTATTAATGATGTACTATTAAATTAATGATCTACTATTATGTACTATTAAATGATCATATAATTTTTGTCTTTCATTTTCTTAAGGGGAGGTAGCACACTGATTGATTTGTGGATGTTGGACCATCCCTGCATCCCTGGAATGAACTCCACTTGACCATGGTGTCTGATCTTTTTAATGTATGTTGAATTGGATTGCTAATACTTTGTTGAAAATTTTTGTTTCCAAGTTCATCAAGGATATTGGTCTATAATTTTCTTTTCTTATGCTGTCCTTATCTAGTTTTGATGTCGGGAGAATACTATACACATAAAGTATTTTTGGAAGTGTTGCCTCTTCTATTTTTTGGAAGAGCTTGAGAAGGATTAGTATTAATTGATATTGATTCTTCCTTAAATGTTTGGTAGAATTCACAAGTGAAGCCATCTGCTCCTGGACATTTGTTGGGAAGTATTTGATTACTGACTTAATCCCCTTATTAGTGATTGTTCTGTTCAGATTTTCTATTTCTTCCTGATTCTGTCATAGTGGGATATGGTTTCTAGGAATTTGTTCATTTCTTCACGTTTCCAATTTCTTGGCTTATAACTATTAATAGTAGTCTATTAAGATCCTTTGTATTTTTATTGTATCAGTTGTAATGTTTCTTCCTTTTTTTTTTTTTTTTTTTCAGTTGTGATGTTTCTTCTTTCATTTCCAATTTCGTTTGAGTCACCTCACTTTTCTTTTTCCTGGTAAGTTTACCTAAAGGCTATTTTGTCTTTTAACAATACAGCTTTTAGTTTCATTAATCTTTTCCATTGTCTTCTTTTCTCTTTTTAATTTATTTTTTCTCTGATCTTTGTTATTTCTTTCTTTCTACTAACTTTGGGCTTGGTTTTTTCTTTTTCAAGTTCTTTGAGATGTAAAGTTAGTTTGATCTTTTCTCTTTCTTTAATGTAGGTGTTTATTGTTTCAGTTGTATTGCTCCCACAATTATGATACATTTTTCATGGCAAAAGACATTTCACAGTTATAATTAAGGTTTCTAATCAGTTCATCCTAAAAGGAAGATTATTTGAGTAGGACTAATCTAATCATTTAAACCCTTTAAAGATAGAAGTGTTTTCTGGCAAGTGGCAGAAGAAGTCATAGAGATTGAGAATGTGAGAAGGACTCTGTATACCATTGTTGCTTTATTATTTTTTTTAATATTTTCTTAATTTATTTGATAGAGAGAGAGAATACACAAGCAGGGGGGCAGCAGGCAGAGGAAAAGCAGGCTCCCCGCTGAGCAGGAAGCCAGATGTGAAGCTCATCCCAGGACCGTGGGATGACCTGAGCTGAAAGCAGATGCTTAACCGACTAAGCCACCCAGGCACAGCTACCATTGTTGCTTTGAAGATGGAGAGTTCCATAGGAGAAAGGATCTGGTGGTCTAGAGGAGTTGATAGCACTATCTCACTAATAGCAAAAAAATAGGGACAGAAAAGAAGAAAATTCTGCCAACAACCTGGGTGAACTTGGAGGGAAACTCATTTCTAGTCTCCTAGCTGACACTTTGATTCTAGCCTTATGAGACCCTAAACAGAGAACCCAGGACTCTGGACTCTGACCTATATAACTATGAGCTAATGGATATTGTTTAAGACACTAAATCTGAAGAATTTGTTATGCAGCATAGAAAACTAATACATGGCCCATATTATTAACCCTGGCAATTACAAAGGCCTGTCTTTCCTTAAGACCCCATAGGAAGTGTCCCTCACCTCAACTTACTCACTGTCCTTTGGGCTTCTTCTGGCTTTCTGGTTTCCAACCTCATTGGCCCTTTTCCAGTTGTTTATGTACTTCTTTCCTTCTACCGATGTATGTGCTGCCCCCTCTGTCTGGAAAGTTCTACCAACCTACCCCCTTCTACCCAAGTCCTTTTCATCCTTCAGAATGGAATGAAAACACCACTTCCCCAGGGGAACCTTTCTTTGGTGCCTCAGACTAGGCCAGGTGCTGGCACAAGACCCTCTAGCTTGCTCTCTTAGCTCTTCCACCATTTGTAAATGTATTTGTATTATTTCCTTTGATAAATGTCTCTGCTAGTCTCCCTTCTACTCTCAATCACAGCATCCTATTCACAATAATCAAAACAACTTTCTAAATTTTTTTTTTATATTTAGTCATTTGCTTTCTTCTGTATTGTAGATCTTCCCAACTTAGACTCAAAGTTTGTTGAGGAAAGGCACCAAGCGCATGAGGTCGCTATTGCTTCCTCAGTGCTTAACAGATACCAGCCATGGGCTAGCATTGAATAACCCATTTTAACCACTGAGTGGAAAACTGAGAAGCATGCAACTTCTAATCCTCCAATCCTAATTTCTCTTTTCTCTCTGTTTCTGTCTGTCTTTATTTTCTCTCTCATATACATACACATACACATGCAGACCCACACAGCTACGCATACTACACACTGTGGGCAGCTCTATTATGGGGCCAAGTATGGTTTCATTTGTGCATTCACTCTTTGCTTTGCATTGTTTTTCTCCCAATTATGAGCATATATATATATATTTTTTAATGGTGGCTGCAAGTGGTTAAAATAGTAAGACAACTTACTGGATTATGCATGAAGTATCTGAGTCATGCTCACTTTATTTCAACCATTTAGCCTTTTACAAAACCAATAGGTTAGCTTTTAAAGCACTTAGAAAAGAGATCTAAATTATGACCATGGGGGAAATCTTAAAGAAGATAAAATAGACTAGAAACTAGAAGCACTGAGTTTGAACTTTAGCTGAGCTGGAACTATTATTAACCTCTCAGGGTTTATTTGTCAAATTACAATTTGAGACTAGATGTATACGAGGTTCATTTTAAAATCTAATTTTCCAAAGTTGTGCACCCATGACTGCTTAATTTGGCAATACTATTTTAAAATTATTGTTTCATGGAAATAACTTGTATATGATTAAAAAACAATCTATAAGACTAATAACTTTTATAGACATACCTCACTTAATAGTGAGGAATGGATGAGTTCCAACAATGTTGGCATTAAGGTGAATTTTTATTAAGTAACTCTGCTTTTCATTGATCTCTACTAGCCAATTGTAGATATGACCCACTAGAAATAATATCTCAAGTCATAATAATGCTAATACCAAAATACTGATAAATTCTAAGTATACAGAAATAAAAATAAGACAATAAAGTGAAAAAATATACAACAGTATTTTTTACATAAATGTTCATGCTTAGAGAATTTTTAATTCCTTAAGCTCTATCTAGCTTGTCCATTTTTTCCACCAGTCTCAGATTACCTTACCACATACTACTTTAAACCAAACTTATTCTCCACATTTTCCCATAATATAGATTCTTCCTGTGTATCTTGCTCAGCTTTACCTAGTAATCCTGACACAACTGGGGACTCTATTTATTCAGTCATGTATTTGACAGGCATTTTATTGAGGTTCCACTATTTTTTGCCAAGCAGGAGAAGACAGGAGCACATCAGAAGGAACTGCTTACTTCACATCATCGTACTGACCTTTTTTACAAACAGAGTTCTGAGACTCATTGCTGCCTCTCACCAAGCTAATGTCTGACAGTCATGAAGAAATATATAAATTTATAATTATTGTTGTATTTCCAGCATTAGCCCCACCTATGAAGTTTATAAGAGGGACTGTAGGGATTCTGGAAGAGAAACCCACAAGTTCCCTGGAGTAGCGGAGTGAGTGAGGGAGTGGCTTCTGTCAGCAACATACGCCTTGCTGTTGGACATGCGGACGTTGCCTGTATCCTGTGCTGTCGCAATCCTGATAGAGTGGGTAGGGACAGTTGGAGATGAAAGAGTGAAGAGAAGGCATGTTCAGAGCCGTGATGCACTGGGAGGATCTGGCCGATTGAAAGGAATGAGTGTGATGTGGAGAATTAGGGTGGAAATGGTGGGGGGCGGGGAGTGGGAAGGACACCCTGCATAAACTTTCTCCATTCTTCTGTCCTTAAATAAATAGTGCCCCTACATTTGAGTATTTGCATTCTAAATAGTAATTTGAAAGAATGCTCTGAGGTACGTTTGTGTGTGTGAATAGAAGTATAAAAGTGAATATATATATATCAAGGAATTCTTTTAAGGAATTGTAAATTGCAGACTACAGGCTGATTATAGGCTATTTTCATTTTCTAGAAGACACCTTGTTTGAGGTTGCTTTTAATTCAGTGGTTATTATTTCCTTGTTGTTGATATGCCACAACTGATTTTAGAGGAAACATTATATTTATTTATTTATATTTATTTATATTCAGTTATGTGAAACCTGTTAAATTTATTGCATCTTTTTCCATCCTTACACCAAACTCCTCCCCCCCCCTTTTTTCTTAAGGTTTTGTTTATTTATTTGACAGAGAGAGAACACAAGCTAGCGGAGAGGGAGAGGCAGAAACTGGCTTCCTGCCAAGCAGGGAACCAGCCATGGGGCTCGATCCCAGGACCCGGGATCACAACCCGAGCCGAAGGCAGACACTTAATGACTAAGCCACCCAGGTACCCCCAAACTCCTTTCTTAAGTCGTGTATAAGTTTTTGGAAAGCATTAAACTTGTACTAATTATCTCAAGTTCACATGGAGAAAAATGTAATTTTAAGATCAGAATATTTCAAATCTTTGTAACAAATCAGTACAGGAACTGGAATTCTAGTGCATATGATACATAGAAAATAATGTGAAATGGCTTAATTCTGAATTAGAAGTCACTGGGGCTTCTATTCTGCAAGGGACTGAGCCCCTATCAATGGTGGACTGAACTGAGAAATTATGGTTAACATTTGTTCTCTCAAAAGAGAATATATTAAGGAGGTGTGAATTTGTTTGTTTGACATATTTTCAGTATGTACTATGGTCATTATTTGATATATCCTATTAATTCTAATATCACTCTGCTTTTTCCTTTTTAAACAGAGGTAGATCTATAATCACAGTAATATATGCATACTATTAAAATTTTACAGAGTATTGAAAAATAAAAGGAAGACAGCACTGGAGGGGAATCTTATGGACTTTTTACATTTTGTTCAACCCAGCCAGCTTGTCACATCTGAATTTTCATAAAGGCAGCAGCAAAGTCCAAAAGGGGTTATGATTTGCATCATCTGTGAATCACTTATTGCAAGAAGCACTCCTTCAAGGAATTGCAAATTGCAGAAAACAACCAGACTACATTCTGTTTTCATTTTCTACTTGACAACATGTTATGGCTGATCATTTTTCAGTGTCTGTTATTTTCCTCATTGTTCCTATCCATCTATTGATTGTAGAGGAATACTCTTCTGGACATTTGAACAAATGTGAAGAAATGTTTGTAAAGCAAAATGTTATAACATACTAGGATGCAGGGACAATCTATAAGAAACCTTATGACTTACCTCACTTGGTGGCCATGATTTGATTCACAGAGCTTTTTGACCAGGCATGCAGAGCTCTGAAGTCTGGTGGAAAAGAAAAGTCTGGCACTCCTGCAGATTCCCAGTCATTCTCAGAAATGCCTCTCTGGATATTGGATGTATGGAGAGTCTCCGTGGAAAGCCCATGTGTAAATTTCTCTATATTCGCTGAAACTGTAACTTAGGAGTGAAGCTGATATGAACCAAGCTAGGTTATTATTCTTATGCATAAATAATATTTTTTTCAGATTTTGTTTTCCTTTTATGTTGGTTTGGCAACAAAATCTAAACTCAGTGATTAAGACACAACATTAATAAACTCCATGGCTAATTTCCCTTCAAATTCAAACACATACCAAGAGGAAAATGTAGTCAGGATTTTTTCATGTCTGTATCCCCAAAGTAGCTGAACTACAAATTTATAAATTGTCTTTTAGAAATAATTGTCTCTAAGCTAGAGATTTGGTTGGCTAAATTTTGTCCCAAAGCCTTTTTTAAAATTTTTTTTTTTTTAACTAGTGAATTTGTAACTACCAAAAACAAAGAGTAATAACGAAAGTGCTGACAACAGTATAATTTACAAGAGTGGCGTTTGGGGGCTTTTCAAGCTATAAGATCGCTGGGAATGAGGAATCCTGGGTTCTTTCCTCAGTCTTGCTACAGACTCCCCTTTCGTAACCTTGGGCAGTTCACTTGACCTTCTTTGTGGCTTTGAGCCTCCACGAGTGCCCCCTGAAAGAGAGATGCAGCTTTAAACTAACAAGTCGGAAGGGGCTGTGAAGGCATAGAGTATCACAGCTTCTCCATGACTCTCTGGTTTTATTTTTCACGAAGATTATTAACATTTGGCAAAGAGTCATTACTTGACAATTTATTATCCTGTTCAAATCCAGGTAGGTTAAAAGTTTAAACTTTTTATACCAAAAGTCAAGTCTCCTGTGCTTTACAGAAACCCCAGATACCACATGGTTAAAAAAAAAAAAAAAAAAGATCATGAATTTCATTCGAAAATCCTCTTTTCTGGCACATAGGCTCTGCATTATAATGAAATATTCCATTGAAACGTCTGCTCTGGCACAGTGAACGGAGAAAAGTCTTGTGTTTGTATACTCTGTGAAGTTGAACAACAATTTCCAACATATGTTAGGAGAGGCTGCCCTCTTTGGAGATGGGAAAATGGATAGCTCCAGAGGGAAAAGAAAACCGAGCGCTGAAAAGTTTTTGTTAATCTTTTACTGGTGAAACAGAGCTGGGAACAGAGCAGCCTGTTGGCTGCGGGAAGACTGGAGCCAAAAGACCCAGCCCACAGGAAATGAACGCTGTCCTCCTCAGTGAGGCTACTTAAGCGGAGAGAAAACATTTACAGTACTTGTAATTACGATGGTTTTCGGCACCTAAATTGTCATAAATCACATTTATAAAAGCCATCTTCGCACCAGTCAAATTTTGAAAGCTGCAAAATATATTCAGCTGGTGGGTAGTTTGAAATGGTGGTACATATGTTTGGAATAAATACATGTTATAATTATGGTTTTTAATACTGGGAGCTTTCTTATGAGGATTTATACTCACATACTGATGATAATGGAGTACATTGTGAACATAATAAAGTAGTGATGGGTGGTATTTGTTCCGGCATTTCTACAAAATACTGCTTGGCAACTCTAAAGGGTATGTTCCTATGTAAATCCCCATACATCAAGATAAAAATATACTTCTCAGTGTATTTCCTGGAGCAAACTACCCAGAGAGAAAATACCTGCATTTTCACAACCAATTCATGGATCTTAAAACATAATTATGTCTTATTGCATTGTTGATCCCAGAGCAGTATTTGAATTAAAAAGGAGTGCCAATAGAATTGGTAGAAAGGAAAAGAGCTCTATTTTATAGCCAAGAGCATGGTGGAGTGAAATCTAGTTTTAATAAAGACTGGTATCATAATAAGCAAATGAGTCTAACTGGTAATTAGAGTTTTTATTACATATGTGTTACCTAACACCAAAGCTAGTCCTACCAGGCAGAAAACGGAAGGGAGAGATGGTAATGGATTATTATTGCTTGGCAGGGTCAGTGAGAAATCTGAGCGAACTAGTTACCCAGTTCTGACACATTGGACAACTGTTTTCTGGGCTGTGAGGACCCGCTCGGAGATATCTCTTTTTAATAATCTTCCATTCAATTATTCAGTCATTCACCAAATATTTGCTAAGCGCCTCTTACGTGCTAGGCACTAACCTAGCTCCTGGCACCAGAAATGTGAATAAGTTGGCATCTAGCCTTTGAGAAATTCCTGCTTTTGAGAGAAATAAAGCCATAAACAAATAATTGCAACACAGCGTATTTTGTATACTCTTAGAGGTGTGAATACGATTTCTGTCTTGACATGCGTTCCCGTCGTAAACACCGTAGCGGGTGGCACATACCAGGGGCTGGTCGCTGCTGGGGAATGGTCAGGGACAATAGCAGCCTCAGGTAAAGAACTTGTTTAAAATTCAGCTCAGGTCACCGGATTCAGAATGATGTCCTTATAGCTCTTGGTCTCGCTTCATTTCCACAAGCATTTAAAAAATGCAGATCTCTTCTTACTGCTAAGGCCTGATTCTACAGGATTTGTCTCCTACTTTGAAAGTTTGTGTCTTGGACAAGTAAATGTGATCAGACCACTGAGTTAACAGCCTGCTCGGGGAATGCAGAGGCCTCATCACGGAGAAATACATAGTAATAGGGTATAATATTGGGATCTTGCTCTCCGTCCGGGTAAATATGTTTCTGCCTCCATATCCCTACCACGTCAGAAAATGCTATTTTAAAGACTTCATTCCATTTTTCATTTCCGCTTGGCTGGAAGTCAGTTTACCCCTTAGTGTGCTTGAACTTCAGATCCTTTCTTTAGAGCAGAAATTTAGACTGGAAATATAGAGAAAAGGGAAGAAAGAAGAAGGGAATGATGCAAAAAGGGGAGGCTGTAATGGGACACCAGGTTCCGGAGACAAGCCCCGCCTTTCTGGTTGGCCTGAAGGAGGCTTGTGAGTGGGCACGCGCTCTTTTAAGGTTGTCAGGCTCAAGGCATGCTGTGATGTTGATGGCAATAACCTCTGTTTAGGGTACTGGAAATCTTCCTTGTTTTTTAAGCAGAGTTAAAGGGCATGTTTTGGAGTAGCACATCTCTTGAACAACCATTAAAAAATATCTGAGAATCAGTTTTGCCAGACTGTGTGCTAGGACCTGGGAATAATGGTGAGCAAAATGGGGTATGCTCTCATGACATTTATAACCTAGTGGAGAAGTGGGGGGCTAAGTCCTCTGAAGGAAAGGAACACATCATAGCCATCAGGAAATGCAGCAGGCAGAACTCTCGAGATGGGGAACATATCTGATGATGGCTCAGTGCTGCCCTTCTAGATCCATCCCACCTAAGTGCCAAACCCACACTTCCCAAAGGCCTCTGCTCTCTGTGAGTGAGTACAGTGGGCTACTGAGGCAAACCCATTCCTGCAACCTAACTTACTCTTTCAACCCACAGTAACACAGAGCGGAGGGGTGGTGGCCAGGGGCTAGGGGTGGGAGACGTGGTGGCTCCAAGGGTGTAAACTTCCAACTGTAAACTTCCAATTGTAATGCGGTCTAGCAATATAATGTCCAGCATGGTGACTAGAGTTAACAATACTGTATTGTGTACTTGAAATTGCTATGAGAACAGAGCTTGTAACTGTCTCACCATAACAACGACAATAACAAAATGGTAATTACGTGGATGAAAGATGCGTTAATTAGCCTTATTGTGGTAAACACATCACAAATATATGTGTACCAACTCATCGCCTTGTTTATCTTACACTTACACAAGTGCTACATATCCATTATATAAAGCTGGGGAATGAAAGGCTAGACGAGCTCCAGTAGCTTGACTTCAACTTTCTTTGAACGTTGCCAAGGTCTGAGGCTCTGCCTGCCCAATCCTTCCTGGGAGTCAGACTGGACATGATGGTCTGAGGCTCTCCGGACTTCTCTAGCTCCCTCCCCCTATTCTTCCTGGGCATCTCTTGCAGAGCTAATCCTTTGTGTCCGCTTTTCAGAGGACCTAACGCGTGGTGTCCTGAGTCATCTGAGAAAACAGGCAGCCTGATGGAGACTGGAGACAGTTAAGTCAGTACCTGACAGGCAAAAAAAAAATGCCATCCTGAGTAGCATGAGGGACACGGAAAATCCCTGACACGCAGTGGTGGCCTGCTTGCCAAACCTTATACTGGTGATGAGCTGGGAACGTGTCCGGGGGAAGGGAGCATCGATAAAGGTGTCCTCCTTCAGGCACTAAACAGAAAGTGGGAGGCGGGAGTACGACACAGTCAAGGGCCATGGAGCACCCTGGACGCTGCGAAATGGTGGCGACACCCCGCAGAGGGATGCTGAGGGAATGAGAGCTATTGACAAGGTGAAAGGGTAAGTGCGAGAGCCAGAAGTCCTCTCCAGTAGCTTATCAAGAGCCCCTTATCTCCTTCCAGGGAAGAGTTTACAGAGCTGAGTGGCAGCTGTGGGATCTGATAGAGTCCCAGAACCCCCTCGGGGGGGGGGGGGGGTTGATGTTTGAGTGCTCAGCCAAGGTAGGTCTGTTATGCTAAAGTTAAGGCTTTGACTGACCAGGAAGCCCTGGGCCCCCCAAACACCGGATGGGGACATCTGGATGAAGACCCTTAAGGATATTGGCTCTGCAGACCTCCGTGTATCCTCAGAGATTGCCTAGATGGCCGCATTCTTCCCTAGGGAAAGCTAGCACTTCTCCTGTGTTGGAACACACAACAAATCCTCATTCCTGAAAGATAACAGGTGTTCCCCTCAGGAGCTGATCCCACCTGGCCTTATCAGACAGAAAACTAGAGTTGAGTTCCAGGGTAACTGGCTAGGGATGTGCTGGGCCTGATAAGGGAAGAAGGAAATTACCCCCTCGAAGATGTGGTGAGAGCTGGCTAGCTAGCATAGACCAGCAGTGGCCAGCACAGTAGCCCTGGGGGTGGATTGTGTCTGTTTAAGAATACATGACTGAATAAACAGGAATTCTTTGACTTTAGGACACGGGATTTAACATGCTGGCAAGGATCCCAGAGGATGGGACAAATTCACTGCTCACATGCCTCCTCGAAGTCTGGAAAAAGCGCTGGTCAATGCTGAGTGAAACAGAAACGGCTGAGTTTTCCCAGCATGTGATACAGGAGGGAATAAAGAGTCCGGAAGGGACAGTCCTGCTGGAACGGCTGCATTAGGACAGGTCAAAAGGTTTTCTAGAGAAGATGTCCAACAAGAGGACCCAGAGGACACACTACTAGCAGGACAATTTGAAATGAGCCAGTGAGGGGGGGTATAGGCATCCCCACACATTCAGTGGTGAGAGGCCCGGGTGGGAGAGTTGTAGTATGGGCCCCTGGGATTTGGGAATGTGGCCCTGTCCTCTGCAGCAGAGAATGAGATGCCTTGGGATTAACAGCCCCTGGCGTGTTACTCAGCCCCAGTGGAAAGAAAACACTTGACAATGGGAAACCTACTGAGTAGGTACCTAGAGCTGCCCAGTACTGGCTGTTGTCTGCTAGAACTACCAAGTCACGAAGCCCAGTAGGTCCCATATCAGGAGCAGGAGTAGCAGGCTCTCCCAAAGGAGAGAGCTGCAATCACTTCATTCATTCATCCAGGTGCAACACATTTTTCTTGGACGTCCAGCGAATGAATGAATCAGTGAATGAACATGGAGCATGGGAGACGTTGAGCTCCATCTGATAGTGATGCATAGTGGCAAGATGAGGATCCAGCTGTTGCAGAAGTCGAACCTCTAGAGTCCAGTCTCTAGGAGAATACTTGAATGAGACGGAAAGGAAAATTTTGCCCTACCTCTATTAGGCCGATCCCAGAAAGAGGACCCCATCTGGACTCTGAGAAGGTTACTTTGAACATAAAGTGGCTTCTTTTAGAGTAAAGTATTCAGTGAGGTCTCTCTCTACTTCAGTGTATCAAGCAGACCAAGTTGTGGCCAAAATCAAGGTTGCCCTGGAAGCCAGAGTGGGAACTGCATTTGTGGCAATCTACTTTCTTACAATCCAGAACAGACATTGAAGGGAACAAATGAAAGGAGATGAGATAAGGTCTTTTGGATCAAAAAAAAAAAAATCTATCTAATGCAAAAATACTTTGCAAAGTACAGACAGATGTCCAGTCAATGGCACATTTATCTCAACGGCGCGTTGAAGGATGTTGTTGGTAAATCAGCACCATTTAAAACCAGTTTGCCCTTAACATTAGTCACTTTCTAGCCTCTTCCTTTTATATAAGTGGGGGAATAAGGAAAATATTAACAAATATGATGCTGTCCAATTCATTTGTAAGGCTATCCCTGTGATAAAGAGAAAGAAGTCTGTCTTTAAATGTGCCAAACCAAGGAAAATAATAGATTCTTGTCATAAATTATAATGCTGACACTTTTTACGTACTTTACCCAGATATTAGAATAAGAAATTTGCCATAAATATGTACTAAAGGAAAGTTGTATTCTAAAACATATTGACTCTTGTAATAAAAACTAGTGACATTTCTCATTGGCTTATTGGCATAGTTTTTTTTTTTTTTTTTTTTTTGAATCGCTGGTTGGACTATTCCTGAGCTCTCAAAGCAAGAACATTCCATAGGAAGCCAAGAAATATAATTTTAGTTAGAGTATAATTTTCCAGCTGTTGCAAGTAGGCATATTTTGACATGTTTCAGAACTAATGAAATGTAAGGAAATACTAACCAGCCGATGGCGGAGTCTGTTTTTATTTTTAACGGCTGGAAGACAAGATTTACAAGCCACTGATTCTTATCTTATTTCACCGTACCTTTGTCACAAATAAAGCCAATAACTCGGTGTCATAAAATTCTGATGCCTCTCTTAGATCCTTGGAATAGGTCGCACATGAAAGTCACTCTCAGGGATCTGGACACATCTCCTGGTATTCCACTTTGCTTGTGAGGTCAAGAAAAGATGAACCATAAGGGTTGACTTTTATTCGGCATTTAAAGTAAAAATCCCATCTAATGGGCAATAACTGAGTATCAACCAAAATCAAATGAAAGTCCAAACTGATCATTTTTGCAGAAAGCAGTCCAAATGCAGTCCTTCCTAAAAATGGTCACATCTGGGTCGCTTGGGTGGCTCAGTGGGTTAAGCCTCTGCCTTTGGCTCAGGTCATGATCTCAGGATCCTGGGATCGGAGCTGGGCTCTCTGCTCAGCGGGGAGTCGGCTTCTCCCTCTCTCTCTGCCTGCCTCCCTGCCTACTTGTGATTTCTTTCTCTGTCAAATAAGTAAAAATCTTTAAACAAAAATTTATTAAAAAAAAAAAAAAAGGTCACATCTGACCACAACCCTAGTCAACAGAAGCTCTGTCCAGTTTGCGGTGGCCAAATGTACCGCCACTGGCAGGGATAGAGCCAGCCCATCCGGCGTTTTGCTGGAGTCTCTGAATATCTTCTCAGAACAATGTTTTAAGTTCTCATCTAAAGCATGTTCTTAAAGAATAAAAGAAAACAGATGGTATTACAGGGGAAATCAATTACTGAAATATAACTGTCAAACTATTTGAAACAATTTTGTGAGGTAGTGATATATGGGCTTTTTTATTAATGCATTAAATAACTAGGTCTAGCAGCAGGTCTTTACCATAATTTCAAAAATAGTGATGAGTACCAATATCATTTTTTGAAATATCTGTAACAGCTATCCTGTGTTATGCAAATATCCGGGATTTCTATTAATGTCAACATCATAGGTACTATATATGCTAATATTGTTTACATGCATTATTTAAGAAATGCTACTTTTCAGTTACAGTTTATTGAAAATAATGATGTAATGGCCTTTCTGCCTGAATTCACCAATGCCCTGAATTCTGGCTCTGGTGTGGAAACCAGGCCTAATTCTTGGCAGGCATTCTGCGGGGTCCTGCCCGTTCCCTCGCCTCACCTCGGCGCATCTCCAAGGCAGGTCACTGTGACTCTGTGTTAACAAAGACTGAGCTGCAGAGAGGGTGTTAACCAAAGTCTGGAGTTCAAACTCAGGTGTGGCAGATTTCAAAGCCAACTGATCATTGGCACAAGCACACACTTTTTGCTTTACTTTCCTTTGTCCCAATAGATACTCTGTTTCTGATCACTAACCTTAGGCTTCCACGCCTCTGTAGCAGTTACCTAGTGCTTTTTTTTTTTTTTAATTAAAACAAACCATGTGTGTGTTTATACCAAATAAGTTCAATACCTTTGAGGGAGCAAGTGGAATATAAATGATAGACTAGTCCTGTGTTGATCAATGTCCTAGCTAAACCGAGTTCTGGCTCATTCCTGGGCTCCCACATTTTATTTCCCTCTTCTCCAGGCTGGTCTTTATGTTATCTAAGTAGAAATGAAGCTTGGCATTTACTCTTCCCCCAAACGATGAACTTCATTACGTTCTGCTGACAAAAAGCTCTTTCATTTCCTTCTCCTTTAATAACCAGCCCCCATTTACGAAGTAAGTGGGCAGCTCCATTCCAATAAGACCTCTACCTTCCCCAAGTCAGAAAGGGAGCCAGCAGCTGCAGCTTGATCCTCCCAGAGTTTCCAACCTCAGCCTTGCCTGAGAGAGACAGTGCTCCTTCTAATAAGAGGTCATTCCGTCTCCTGGGCTCATTACGAGCTTCTCCTGAGCAGAGGCTGCTGGTTCTAAACACTGCCAAATTATGTGAGGTGGTTTTTCTTACTATGTACTAGTGTCCACCAGGGACGGAATTGAGACCACTAAAATAATTCTGTGTGGTAGTCTAGGTCTAACTCATATTTAAGAGAAATATTTGGGTACTTGCTGTATTTTAACTTCAGGATAGAACTCTTAGCAATTCCCAGATGAAATTGTTTATGTAACTTAGAGGAATTCTAAACATGATAAATGTATCATACACACGTCTTGATGTCAAGGATAGAATTTATCCAATATAAGATCAGACAAGTTTAATAAACCACTTAAGTGTTATAAGGCATGCTTCATACTTGGATGAATTATGTCCCTATCTGTGGTTCAACGTATATGTTCTATCATTTTGAATATTGAATAAAAAAAACCTTATATAAATAACGTGCAAGGTCTGATTTAAAGCAACAAATGCTAATAAAACCAAATTGAAGGCTGACAGACCTTCCGTAACTCATATAGATTGCTTAGGAAAGGTATAATAGGGAAGGTATTAAAGATGGAGTCCTGGAATTTTCCTTAATAAGTCTGTTTAAAATCATATTGAGCCCCTAAATTAATCAAAGTTAAATCCATTAAATTGGCAAAATTTTAAACAGCAACAATTATTATATTTGGTTTGCAACATCTGTTTTATGACTGATTTCCCATTCCTTTTTTCCTGAAAATATATATTTCTAAAAGATTGACTCTTTAGTTATGTTTTAGTATGCCAGCTGTAGAGATATTCCTTACACTTGTAATGAGCTGCCTTTCGACTAGAAGTTCCTGTGAGGAAAAATAATTTAAACCAACGAATCTATTTGTTTTTAATATTAGAGCAATAGTGTCATGGTGCATTATATCAGTGCAGAGCCTAAAGCCCAGCTTCTTGTAGAAATGACCTCAGATAAAGCTTCTTCATTATACTACAAATCAGAGGTTAAGAAAACACCTAATTAAAGATAATTTTAAAAAAAATCTTTCCCTATGAAAAGTATTACAAGCAACTTTGAGAATGTTTCCAAGAGACCAAAGTCATTCGATGACTTTTTAAAGAAATCGATTCCACAGTATCAGTTTTGTTGCTCTCTTGTTTCTGTCACAGATGACCCCGTGGCTAGCGTGGGTATCAGGGCACAAAATTCTCTTGCTGCCTTCCAGACAGAAAGTCTTTCTGCTTTCTGGAACTGCTACCTTAGCACTCAACTGCTTCGTCCTGCCCAGTGATGTTATGTAAGGCACCGCTACCTTTCAAACGCAGGAGCCAACCCTTATTTGCATTAAATTTTTCATCCTTTCATCTTTTGTCACAATGTTGTTTGGCCATGTCAAAAAGCTTCAAAGCTTTGGCTTGAGTGGTAGCCAAACTCAGAGCTGAATTCGATCCTTACTTCAGAAAATCTTAAATCTTTCCCATCTTAGCCTTAAATCCAACCACTTTCTTTGACTTGGGTGGACAGCAACTGTCACTAAACTATTTTCCGTCGTTTTAAGGGCCAGCTGTAGTATGAGTACGGGGTTGAGCTAATGAGACTAACATTTTTAAGGAACAGAGCAGAAGGAGTACTTATAGAAAGGAGCATTGCTTTAAAAAGTAATCCCTTTGGGAAGTCATATACTTAGTCCAATAATGATGTTATTTCTCAAAACAATTTTGGAGATTTTCCTTTGGCCTTCAGAGAGGGAGTACTGGTTGCAAAGGTAAACAAGTTTTACTTCTATATAGGCAAGGAAGTACAGGTCTCAGACTGCAAAATGAGCTGTGTGAAAAATTGTAACTTTATTCTCTCTAACTGAACTTATTTTTTTTTTTTTAAATTTTATTTATTTATTTGACAGACAGAGATCACAAGCAGGAGAGAAGCAGGCAGAGAGAGGAGGAAGCAGGCTCCCCGCTGAAGCAGAGAGCCCGATGCGGGGTCTGATCCCAGGACCCCGGGACCATGACCTGAGCCGAAAGCAGAGGCTTTAATCCACTGAGCCACCCAGGCGTCCCCTGAACTTATTTTTAATCTTACTTAATTCAGTTTGGTTTCAGTCAATCATTTATTTATTCAGCCAGTTCAGGATTTTTTTCCCACCATTTTCTCCTGGCGTTGCCTCTAAGTTTTAAGGCTTTAAGTCACACCATGGTGTCCATAAGATAGAAAGGGACCACTGGTCTTTAGAAATGGTCCTTTATTCTTGGTGGCCCTGACTGGTCTCTGGGCATAGGTAGCCATCTCTGCTGAAATCATCAGGATGGCCTTGTTCTCCTCTGGACTGAAATTTCTAGTCTACTTTCCTGGGAAGATCACTGGGCCACTTGAGTGTCACTCCACGCCTGTCTTTTGTACCCCTCTTGGGGTGGGAAGGCAGGGAAGCCCAGGAAATGCTTGGATGCATTTACAATCATAAAATTATCGACAATAACTTTTACGTTTTCTCAGGTTCCACTTGGGAAATGAGACACAAATCTTCCTTTGCCTGGCTCCTCACCCTACTTGGGGAATTCAGAATGTCTTTGGGGGTATAACAAACATATTTCGATCATCATCATACCATCTTTTCAAGTTTATTGCTTATAGCATTAACTTTCTCCTTCGAGTCTTTCAGGGTTGTGAAACACCAAGATGTTTCTCTCAAACTCTCCTCTGTCATGAGTTTCAAGGCATCATAGTGTATAGTGAGGAGAATGGACTCTGGAGTCAGTCTTGCCAGAGTTGATTCTGGACCCTCCCACGACACCAGTTTTGTACTCTGATACTTTCTTGCCTCAGTTTTCTCCTCTGAAAGAAGAGGTATGGTGATAATAGTGCTTGGCTCATGGTGTTATGAGGATTAATGAGGTAATATTTATAAAGCACTTTGACCAGTACCTGCACGTAGTAAATAAGTAATTATGTATTAATAGTTGCATTTGAAAAATAAATTCATAAACTTCAAATGGTAGTAGCCTCTTTCTTTTCTTTTTATCTTTTTCTTTTCTTCTTTTGGTGCTAGGATGATATGTGAGTGCTACAAAGTAGAAGGAAAATCTGGAGAGAGATAGCATGTTGGTTGATTTTGTGTATCAACTTTACTGGGCCTGGATGTGCCCTGATATTTGGTTAAACATCATTCTGGGTATGTTTGTAAGGACCTATCTGGGTGAGATTAACAGCTGAATCAGTAAACTGAATAAAGGAGAGAGTTCTCCCCAGCTTGGATGGGCCTCCTCCAATCTGATAGAGGCCTGAATAAAACAAAAAGGTAGAGGAAGGGAGACTTCACTCTCTGCCAGACTGTCTTTGGTCTGGGACACTGGTCTCCTGCCTTCAGTTGTAGACTTGAACTGGAACAGACACTATCAGCTTTCCTGGTTCTCAGGAGTCTCTTGGGATTCAGGCCAGACTTATACCATTAGCTCTCCTGGGTTTTCAACTTACTGACTGTAGATCATGGGCCTTCTTGGCCTCCAAAACTGTGTGAGCCAAGTCCTTGTAATAAATCTCACTCTCTCTGTATACATGTGTATATGCAGTACATATATGTATACAGTAGATAATATATATCTACATAGATATACTTATTTTATAGATACATATATATTTTTGTGCACGTGTGTGTGTATTGTTTCTGTTTCTCTGGAGAACTCAAACTAATACTGATGCATAGAATAATATTTCAAAATATTACCCGGCCACAATCATCTCAAAACAAACCCCCCTGTTTATTTTTTCCCATTTTGCTTCTTTTTCTCCTCCTCTTCCTCGTCCTCCTCCTCCTCTTTCTTCTTCTTCTTTTTTCAGCTCAGTTTAGCTAACTAAAGCTAGGAGTAGGAATAAATACAGGAAAGCTGATGGGGCCAGACTAAGTTGGGAGATTTTAAGGTGACTCACGATATTGGTACCCGGACTTGGCCTGGCAGGATCTTATCCCTGAAAAGCACGGCAGTCATGAGTTTATAACATAGGGTACGGTAAGCTGTACCTGTTCAGCACTACCTCCACACCCAGCAAACTCAGAATTAACTCTGTTAGGCATATCTTAATTACTGATTTTTAAATGACATCTTTTACTAGAAGATTTATTTTCATCGGAGACTTGAGATAAATTATGTGACTTATTTAGAATGAACATTTATTATTGGCAATATCAAAATTGCTCACTTAGAAGCTTCAGGTTCATGAGATCCTATTTGTCAAAAAAATCTATTATCATGTGTTTCATCTTGCTTCTGTGATTTATAGTGAGAACTGAAAATCGGAATCTTCTGTGTACTAATCCTCTTTCTAATGCTTTGTCTTGTTGCGGTCTTTGGCATGTCATTTGATCTCTCCTTGACTCAGATCTTCATTGGTAAAATGAAACCATTCATAATATTTGCCTGCTACAGAATTGTTGTGAAGATTAGCCAGTTACTGTTTGTAAAATTTCTCTAACCAGAGAAAGAGCCCTATCACTGTAGATTATTAGAATGGATATCGCCCATATTTTCCTTTTATAGAATGACCAATCTTTAACATGTCCTTTCCAGAGAGCTTGGCAAATCAACAGATTTAGTGTTTGTGCACCATAAGTGGCTACATATAAATTTTTTTTTATCTGTTTGAGAATTCAGGGAGTTCCAATATATTAATATAATTATTCCCCTTTTTAAGAATTTTTTTGTGGCACATGTAAACACACTCATGTACACACACACCCTCACACCCACACACCCATACACATCTGTCCATGTATTGGCTGGGTGGATGATTTTCTAATAATAGTTTTTTTAATAAAGATTTTATTTATTTATTTGACAGAAAGAGAAATCACAAGTAGGCAGAGAGGGAGGCAGAGAGAGAGGAGGAAGCAGGTTCCCTGCTGAGCAGAGAGTGTGATGCGGGGCTCGATCCCAGAACCCTGGAATCATGACCTGAGCCAAGGGCAGAGACTTAACCCACTGAGCCACCCAGGTGCCCCTTTAATAATAGTTTAAATGTGTAATGTGGCTTTGGGTAAGTTAGAAATTTTGATTATTCATCTTTCATGTGTGGTACCAGATTTTCCAGAATTTAATAGGAGATTGCTTTTGTTGTGTTTGTCTTTTTTTTTTTTCCTCAACAAGGACATGGGGAGAAAAAATATAATATATGATTAGGTCTATACATAGGAGAAATAGAACGGCAACTAGTCTTTCAACCTGCAATCATATAAAAGTAATGCTGTGGGTGAAACACTAAGACAGGTTTTGCACTTGGATTATCAAGTTCCATTTAAAGATGCTGCTAGATTTCAGTGGGCAACGTACAAGAGTATCAATTTCCTTATTCCATAGAGGTTTTCATGTATGCAGAGGGAGACTGAAGTGACAAATAGGCCCAATATTTTCTCTAATTCTATTATTTATTGCTTTTCTAGTTCACTATATCAAAGCATGGCATGTAGCATGTACGCATCTACTGATCACATCAAGTTCAATCAAGGAGGCAGCAGGGGTGTACCATATATCCCAAATGATAAATGTCGTTGTAATTGTCCAGTGTTCACTGCGAGGAAGATTTTCGATAAATGGCAAATGATATTTGCAAGTGATCACAATATTTTGAATCTGGAAATAAGGAAATCTGAATAGAAAAGTACTCAGCACCCACTTAACTGGTAAGGTCATTTTTCAAGGCAGAGAGAAGGATCTAGAGTTTATAAGTGAATACTAAAAAGACTGGAAGACAGCCACTGCTGTAAACTGCCTGGGTGGATGGGTGTGGAATGGGAAATCGGGCAACGAAGAGCCACTGGTTTAGAATGTAGGTGTGCGGCAGGAAGGAGGGGGAGGTGACCGTTTCTCCTACATGACAATTAGGTGAAAATGACTTATTTGAACATGGGAGTCTACGGGATTCCTAGGTTTATGTGTTCCTAGAAAATGTTAAGAGATAACTATATGAAAACTTTTCTTCATCCCATTATAATCCCTGGAGATACTGGGAAAGGACGTGGGGAAAAAAATGAACAATATTTGGAATCTTCACTTTCTGGGAGATTTGACATGCCTTATGCCTTTCGTCTGATTTTCCATTTTCAGCTGGAAGAGACTTAAGGTATAGGGAACTATGCATGTTATTAGATGTTCGTTTTTCAGCTGCCTCACCCACTTCCCAAGTTAATTTCTCTTCCTTCCTTTTCTTTCTTTTTTCCCTTCTCCATCCCTCTCTCGCTGTCCTTTAAGTCACTATTAGTTTCTGCAGATACATGAAAATATCCTGCGATCTGCCAGGATACAGGGAACTTAACTGTTACTTGCATCTCGCCTCTAGAAAGAAGTGTAGAGACCTAAAATATAATCAGTTGTTATAGAATTTTTTTAAAGCTCAACTTTTGAAATTCTGGTTTCAACCCTGCCTGAAATAAAGACTTTGTATGCAAAAAAAACCAATCTCCCAAGTTTTTGAAACTCAAAACAGGTGTGAGTTTCATCTGATCCAACTCTTCTATAATATAATGAATTTTTAGCTGAAATACTGTAATAAGGATGATGTTTCCAGGTTGGACAGAACTTTAAATAGGAGTATATGTTTAGTGAATCGTTACACATATACTCCTTTCAGATTTATGCATATACACACCAGACTAGTAAATGCAATCTGTCAGAAGAACTCCGAGGAACAGAGTAGCCCTTCCCTTCAACGTGGTTTCTATCCACTGTGATTTCCTGTTTAGAGATTAGCCTCCTCTTCTTACCTCAAGTTTTGAAAACCTAAAATAAACAGAAGACCATGCTCCCTGACACTGATTGTTTTTGCTCTTCTGAAACATTCATCCGCAGGGGGAAAGAAAAAAATTCTCTCCTCAACTCTCAGTTCTAAAGAAAAGTTTCTGCATTGGCTGGGAATTTTGTAAGCTCAGCATCCTCCAGGCCAGACCGAAACACGAGGCTTCAAGTGTTTCTAGAGCTAGCTGGAGTCTTAACAGTCACATAAGTCTCTCTCTAGTGGAGTAATCAGAAGTACTTCGAGAGCCCGTTCCCATCTTTTATCACTTAGAGGTAACTGTGCCTTCACAGAGCCATCCTTTTCCTTCTCCGGAGCGTTTTTCTGACATCCATTAGGCTGAGAGAGATTAAAATGCGCTCTTGAATGAATAGTGATTCAGAACTCGAAAAAAGAGACAGGCTTTCACAGAAATATGCCGATTGTTTAGCTGTAAAATAATGAGGCAAGGGAACAGGGACATACACTGTGGAGTCCAGCTCATAGCTTGTGGCTGCCAGCTCACCAAAAGAGATCACAGAGTTTGGCCAAGCAAAGGACTAGACCACAGCCAGGAGCCGGAGGGGTAGGGAGGAAGGCAAGCGGCTGAAGCACACCAGGCCTGATCCTGCTGAGACCAGCGGCAAGATCTGGTAGCCTTTGCACAACAAAGGGCGTCCACCACCTTTCAGCCAAACCCACCCCCGCAGGCTTCCCCAGAGCAGGGCTGCTTCTGACCCAGGCTCCCACCACCCCTTCGTTCTGGGCTGCCTCTCTTCTCCCTGGAATCTCTTGGCTTAGCACCTCTTTGGCCCCTCCCAACCAGACGGCTCCTGGAACAGCATGTGCTCTGCGTGGAATAATAAGGTTAACTGGACAAGGTTGACTAGCCCTCTGACAAGAGCGCCTTCAAGTCACACCACAGAAATGAAATGGGAGTCATACTGGCCACACCAGAGGAGAATCCGATTCTTCTCGAGAGTTCCGGTCCGGGTCTGGTTCTCTGAGATGCCTTGAATCACCCTTTCTTTCTCTCCTCATAAAGTTAGAAACCCAGAACAGCAACACTTAAGTGTGGTAAGGGAGAAGGGGAGAATGAAGAGTGGGTGTAGTCATTTTCAAAGATGATTTATCTGTAGATCTCTTCCTGGGCAAAAGTTTTGGGAAAAGCAAAATCACTCAGCCCAAGGGAAGCCTGAGGAGTTACAAAGAAGTCTTGGAAATCCCCCGGGGGGAAAAAAGTTATCAGGTAGAGTTTGATATTGTCTTTGTTGTCAAAGTCTTGTCTCTGTCAGCTGAAGCCACAAAAGAGGTTCCAGGCAGAAAGGAGCAGCAGGTGCTCAGGAAATGGGTTTTCCCGCATCTGGCAAAGCCTGGTGTGGCCAGGGAGGAAAGGTGGAGCAGGCGAGACTCCGGAAGCAGGAGAGCCAGGGACGGCAGGGCGGGTCGTGATTGTGCTTATGCTGGAGCTGTCAGTGAGCCGGGGAGGGAGACCCAGGTACGGGAGGCACAGGGAAGAGAGTGGGGGAAATCAGCTTGCACGCAGACTTCAGGGAGTTAAGATCCTGTGGGAAAAAAACAAAGGGGCAAGCCAAAGACCCTGCACACAGTGCTAGACCAGGTGATCTGCAAGAACTAAAAGCCAGAACCAGGTGTCAGGTCCAGACACAGCGAGTAGCTGGGAGCAAGACTTAAGGCAAACAGTGCGAGACACAGACTTGGTGGCTCCCACCAATGGGAGCATCTTGATCCAGAGGTACCTTTCACCCCAGTCAGGAAACCTCTTACCTGAGATGACTATTACTTTTGGGGGGTTTGTTTGGTTTTTTTGTGGGGGGAGGGTTAAACATGGCACAGAAGTAAGTGTTGGGAAATGATGCATTATTCCCCATAACTTCTCACCTGAACTTCTTACCTTGTCTCCCTGCATTTGGTCTTCCTTTCTGACAACCCATTCCTTACACAGGTGCCAAGACAGTTCTATAACACGAGTCTAGTCATATTTTTCTTCTTCCTTCCACTGGTTACCTATTGTTCAAACAAGATTCTCCACAGTGTTTTTGGTGAATACTGTTCTATGAATATTAGTTCTGTGGGGAAGCTAGTTAAAGAAGGGTGTATAGTCAAATAACATGGGAATTCTACAAACCATAGTCCCTTCTATATAGAGAAATCTTTTGTAGAGATTTCCAATGGAGGGAAGCATTTTAAAGTCCCACAACAGTTCGTTGAATATTGATTAATACTTTGCAAATTACTTTTAATCGTGGAGCACCTTCTCTCTCTCTCTCTCTCTCTCTTTTTTTTTTTTTCAAAAATCTACCAACATGGATTTGAAATACTCTGAAACCTATGGGGGGAAAAATCTATCCTGCTTAGCCTAAAGTTGTTAAGGATCTTTCTGGTCTGGCTCCTCGCTATCTGCCCTTGCCACTCATTTTCCATCAGTTCTTCTCTTGGGTTTTAAGCTCTGATAAAACAGAACAAACTGTTGTCCTCACACCTGTCACTAATTCTGGTCATCTTTTCTTTTTAACAAAAATATTCTCTCTGGATTTTACCCAACCCTCATCTGTGAAATGTTACATATTCTTCAAATGCTGCTCAGATACCGACCCCATAGAAAGTTGTCTATTTACTTTAGAGCAAGTGTCAACAAGCTTCTTCCATAAAGGGCCACACAGTACACATTTTCAGCTTTGAGGCTCCCGTGCTCTCTGTCGCAGCTCTCCAACTCTGCCGTTGTATCGTGAAAGCAGCCACAGAGAATCCGTAAATGAATCAGCGTGGCTGTGTTCTGATCAGACTTTACTTACAAGTACAGGCAGCAAGCTGGATTTGGTTGCATGCTGTAAACTGACAACTTATGCTTTAGAGTCATACTTGATAGGGTTCTTGTTGAGGCAGAAATTTCTAGATGTGAAAAACCTAGGACCTCCCTGTGAGAATGGTATATATATGTATTTAGTTCGAATAGCCAAGAGCAGAGAAAAAGGCAAGTGTAACTAACGAAGCATCAGATACTCCTCAGAGTTGTTATTTCAGACTTTTGTCATTGCACTTAATGGCAAGAAGTTTCTGTAAAAGGTAACGAAATTAGAAACTCTCCAACAATGCTGGCTTAGGAATCAGCCCTTGGAAAATATTACCAAAGGCAAAAATGTTTACTAAAACCTGGTTGAGATCTAAAGGGCTAAGCACTCATTAGCTGCTTTAAAAGGATCTCTGTTTCCCTGAACTGCTGTCTGAAAAAGAGAATGAACTACTATCACAGCAAAAGAGAAGTATAATGGGCCTGGTGAGGCTAATTGCCCCATCAGGAGGATTGGCTGCTAGGGATTGTCAGTGCTTGGGGAACCAGAAAGGGAGGAACCAGAAAGCTGGAAGGGAGGCAGAGAACGTCTCTGGAATGGGAGTGATTCAAAAGGCATCAACAGGGATTGGTCCTGGGGAAAATGATAGGCAGGAATCTCTGATTAAGTAGATGCAGGTGATGAAATTCGTGGAGCCTCCTATTAAAAAAAGGAGAAGAAGAAGAAGCCTCCTATTAAAAGGAGGAGGAGGAGGAGGAGGAGGAGGGGGAGAGGGAGGGGGAGGGGGAGGGGGGAGGGGGAGGGGGAGGGGGAGGAGGAGGAAAAAACAGGTCATGGTAAGGTTCCAGAAGAGGGGATTGTGAGTAATTTCACTGGACAACCTGAAGCCTTTAAAAATGCAAGAGCTCCGGCTCCAAAAATTGCCCCCCTCTCTCTTAAAGTCACAGTTCCCTGTGTCCAGCTTGGCGACAAAGAAAATTGTGAATGGCCAGCTGTCTGTAAAATGTTCAGGCTCCCCTGTCCATGAAAGAGAATTATTACAGGACATTTCCCAGCCTCACTTACTTGCTTGTAGGTGGAGGCATGGGACTGAGTTCAGGCTAATGGAATGTGGGTGGAAATGATTTACATCACTTCTGGGCCTGGCTCATAAAATCTCCCACTGGGTCCTCCACTCTTTCTCTACCCCATCTGCTGACTAGATTTGGGTAATTTCAGATACCATGTGTTGAAAGCAATAGAGCTTCTGTCAGCTTAGGTCTCAGATGGGCTTGATGAAACAGAAAGTGTCCCTTCCTCATTCAAACACACAAAACTACAGCATAAACTTCTATGGTGTTAAGCCACTGAGATTTCAGAGTTTAGCTACTATGAGAGACAGCATTTACTTGATGAGTATAAGCAGAAAATGAGCATTGCCTAATAACTAAAGGTGTTCTGTGGAAAGCAATTCTAGATAAGAACATGGAATCCGCTGAATCAGAAAGCAGGAAAGATACTACAATTTGCCAATAAGCCATTATTTTCAACCTCAAATAAATGCCACTCCCTTTAACAAATCATATTTTTGGAAATAAATTTGTATGTCTTTTACCATCTATATCGTCAACTTAATCGACTGTAAATTCCACTTCTTTTGGAAACTCTAGGGAATAAACAAACAAAAAACACCCAGGACAGTAAAAGTAATAAAAATTCAAAACCAAGCAAACATGGGCAATATAGAGCCCTCATTGCTTAAGAACAAACAAACAAACAAAAATGAAGTTAAGCCATCTTGAGAAGAAAAATACCAGACATAAGCCAACAGAACAACATGAAGATGTAATTAACCCAATCAATTTTATTGTCTAAGAAAACCATTATCATCAGTTTGAATTGGGAAACTACTCAACTTGGTGATCTATCCCCCGCCAAATCATGGTGAAACCCCTTTGAAAGTCATTTAAATTTCTTTAATTTTAAATTTTCTATTTTTTTCTTCATAAAGGGGTCATTGAAACAGTATGATTTTTTTGTCCTCCGTTTTTTGAGATGCAATTGGCATATAGCATTGCATCAGTCTAGGAAGTCCAACATAACAATTTGATACATTATGATATATTATATCAATTATATAACAATTTGATATATTTTATATATTATGAAATTATCATATGATAAGTTTAGTTAATATCCATCACTTCACATAGTTACACTTTTCTTCTTATAATGAGAACTTTTAAGATCTTTCTTTCCTTTTTTTTTTAAAGATGTATTTGAGAGAGAGCGAGAGAGCAAGAGCTTGCTTGTAGAGGTAGGGGCAGAGGGAGAGGGAGAGAGAATCTTCAAGCAGACTCCCCAGTGAGCATAGAGTCCTACAAAGGGGTCCATCCCAGGACCCCGATATCATGACCTGAGCCAAAATCAAGAGTCAACCACTTAACCAACTGAGCCACCCAAGTCCCCTAAGATCTACTTTCTTAGCAACTTTCCTGTATATAATACAATATTGTTAACAGTAGTCACCATCCTGTATGTTACGTCCTCAGGACTTATTTCTTTTATAACGAGGGGTTTTTACCTTTTTGCCACTCCCCCAATTTCCCCTGTCTCTCACTACTGCCTCTGACAACCACCAATCTGTTTTCTGTATCAGTTTGATTTTTGAGGACAGGTTTTTCTAGCTGAAATTTTGTTTGTGTCTTTGTGACCAAAAAATCAAAGCAGATAGTTGCTGACAGACGTTCTAGGTGATATGAAGTCCAGTTAGATCATCACAGACAGGCTATTCAATTATAAATAATCAGGATTTATTAGGCTACACTGGAGAAACACAACTTTGAAAGCTTCCTAAGCTATCCATTATTATGATAACACTAAACATTATTATCTTTTTCTAGAATTGAAGCAAGTATTGTGTAGTGGTTTAGAATATAATCAGTTCATCAAAACATCATTACACATGAAAAGGCAAAACAGGGTAAGGGATAATTGTAAGATGTATCATGAGAAAGGATCATATTCAAAATATATAAAGACACTTAAAAATAAGTGAGCACAAGATGAACAAACTAATAGAAAATGTGCTGAAGACTCGAACACATACCGAACAGTGTGCTAACATTGTCAGTTATAAGAGAAATACAAACTAAAACCACAGTAAGATATCATTATACACCAACAGTATGGCCAAAAATAAAAAAGCCAGACCATACCAGGTCTTGACAAGGAGGTGGAAAAACCAAAACTCTCACACTGCTGGTGAAAGTATAAATTTTTGAAAATTGTTTGAAGATTTCATTTAAAGTAAGCATACACATGCTCTATAGCCAGCAATTGAATTTGAAGATACATATAATATGACCAACATAAAAGTATACATAAAGTGGGGTGCTTGGGTGGCTCAAGTTAGTTAAGCATCTGCCTTTACCTCAGGTCATGATCCTGGGGAGGTCCTGGGATCAAGTCCCATGTGAGGCTCCCTGCTCAGCGGGGAGTCTGCTTCTCCTTCTCCCTCTGCACACCCCCCACTCACGTTCTCTCTCTCTCATATTAATAAATAAAATCTTTTTTAAAAAGTGTATGTATGTGCACCAAAATACTTCCATAGCAGTATTATTTTTAATAGCTTCAAACTAGAAACTGTTCAAATTTTCCTCAGTCCTTGAATGGAAAAATAAATTGTGGCATAGTCATATATTAGAATACTGTACAAAAAAATAAAATAACTACTTCTGTACCCAACACAGTGGATGACTTTAAACTCATAATGTTGAGTGAAAGAAGCCAAAAGAGAAAATACTGTATGATTCCATTTACTTTATATAAAGTTCATAAAGAAGCAAAACTAATCTGTGGTGTTAGGAGTCAGGGAAGAAGTTACCTCTGGAAAGGCGGCACAAAAAAGGACTTCCGGGTGATGGTTACACTTTATTTGTTAATCCAGTAGCGTTGCCCAAGTGGATTTACCTTGTGAAAATTCACCAAGCTGTGCACATAAGATTTGCATACTCCTCCCTGTGTTATACCTTAATATAAGGTTTACTGGAAAAAAAGGAAAGCGAGTAAACTCTGATGTCATATTGCTGGTTTCAAGTGATAGCTTTGCTTCTCGCTAGTCAAGAAACTCAGAAAAAATTGCCCAACCTTTCTCTGTCTCAGGTTACTCTGTAAAAGGGAGATTCCACGATTACCTTCTTCTTAGACTGTTAGAAAGATAAATCTGACAACACATGTCCAGCTCATTGAACACAACTTGGCACTATGTTTAACATTCACTAAATGTCAGCTGTTGTCATTCTTATCATTAATTCTCAAGAGAATAAACTGATAAATATTATCTTAAAATGTCAGTGGATCCAAGGTAAGAATAATTAGAATAACATAGAGAACCATCTGATATTTTTATTTGGTTTTATTATTTTTTTACTCCTTGACCTTCAAACTTGGGAGTCTCTCAGAAAAACCAACATGGACAACTCCCAAAGCAAAAAGCAAATTCATTTGAAAACCATGGTGTAGGCTCAACTAATATAAATATTATTGCTACAAAGGACATCTGTAAGTAGGTAAAGTGCCTAAGAAGAAGAAAAAAAGATCAGGTTACAATTATGTAAGGCATGAATTCTCATTTTAAAAGGAATTCTTATTTTAAAAGGGTTACTAACACAATTCTCGCACCTCAAGATGGAAGGTATTAGTCAATTTATCCTCATGTGCAGTGGGGTAGTTTTTTCTAATAAATTGTACACATTTTTTATTCATTAAAAACATTCCAAAAATTTACTCTCCTATAATACTAAATTTTCTACTCCATTATGTTATCCAATATTTAAAACAGTTTCTGCAATACTTTCATGCTAACCTTTTCTCTCATTTATAAACAAATTCACCCAGTGTTTGCTTTTATCTCTGAAATTAGGTCAGAAAACTCAATGTCCATCTACCAATATTAGGTTAGGAATTTCAAACCAGAACTTGGGCCTTTATCAACATTAGTACATAATTTAGTACTTTTAACTAACAGATCCAGTCCTAAAACTCTTCAAATACTGATGTCCACATTCTAAATTAGGATATTCAATATTATGTTTTTACACTACCATGAGAATCTTAGAGTAGAGAGAGCTTTAGGCTTCATACAGTTCTGTCTTCCATCATCTGCAGTGTGACAGCTGTGCTGACTTTAAAAGAGCTTCTTTTTATGTGTTATTTTCCTTTAGCAAACTCTTATTTTCTAAGCTGAAAACCTCAAGAGGGAGGGACCGTGTCTCCCTTGTTAATTATTATATTACCAGTGGTTAGGACAGTGCCTAGAACATAGTGTTGAAAAGTATTGCCTGTAATAGTGAATACAAGAATTACAAGTGTATGAGTGTAAGAATGGGAACCATTGGATGTAAATTCTCAAATAGTACAGGACTCAAAAATAATCAGTTAAATATATAAAACCAAAATAATTAGGATTTTGAGTTCTTGAGTTTGATTTGTATGATCTTGGGCTTTAATTGTACGGAAAACAAGCAAATTACTCCAAACAGGTCACAGATGTGGGAATTTCTTCATGCTCTCATCTTTTTAATATGACCCAAATGAGAGGATGTGAACCGATCCACCGAAGGCAGATGACCTCGGCTCACCATGGAGAAGAGCTGAGGGCATTTTTGCCTTCTATCCCAAGTGCGGTGGTGTCCGTGTGGATAAATAAAGGAAAAATGACTTCAGAAAGAATGATTCCACATTCCATGGTGGGCTCAGAGCCCACCATGGTGATTCCGCATACCGTGATTCCATGGTGGGCTCTGAGAGTGAGGAGCAGGGAGTGAGTGGTCTCTGTGAGGCTCCTTTGGAACTATCACTCTCCTTTGGAAGAAAATGTATACATGTCAGGATTTTCTAAATAAGGGCTATAGTAAAAGGGTTTTTCATTCATTAGAATGTCTTATCTATCCCAATTCTGGGCTCTTTGGTTTAATCAGATTTTCTTATATCAGATGTTGAAAAAAGATTTTGGAATTATGACATAGATGCTTTTGATGTCCCAGGTATCCCTATCTAACTCCTCCGTTTCTCTTTCCCATTTCCCACTCCATTTTGGAGAGAGAATGAAACACCTTTCAGAACTATGAAAAAATTTATTTCAAAGGGTTGGTGTCTCTTTAAATGTCTTCAATCTTTTATATGGGACATAAGAATAAACAAAACTTTGTAACTAAAAATTAACTTAAAAAAACTACTTCTAAATTTTCTAAATTATGCACACAATTCATGCCAGTTTAAATAAGTTAAATAATACAGAGGTATATAAAGAAATGTTAATCATTGGGGCGCCTGGGTGGCCCAGTGGGTTAAGCCTCTGCCTTCAGCTCATGATCTCAGCATCCTGGGATCCAGCACTGCATCGGGCTCTCTGCTTGGCAGGGAGCCAGCTTCCCCCTCTCTCTCTGCCTGCCTCTCTGCCTACTTGTGGTCTCTCTCTCTGTCAAATAAATAAATAAATTTTTTTTTAAAAAATGTTAATCATTGCTCTTATTATCTCCTATTTCACCCCCACCCCTGCCAAGATAAACACAGTTAACATTGGACTACACCAAAATAAAATGCTTTTGCATAATGAAGAAAACCATCAACAAAACAAAAAGGCAACCTATTGAATGGGAGAAGATATTTGCAAATGATATACCTGACAAGGGGTTAATATCCAAAATACATAAAGAACTTATACAACTTATACAACCAATGAGTCTTTTGCTGTTCCATACAATTTTAGCATTATTTGTTCTAGTTCTATGAAAAATGCTGGTATTTTGATAGGAATTACATTGAATCTGTAGATCACTTTCAATAGTATAGGCATTTTACTAATATTAATCATTACAATTCTTGAACATAGGATACCTTTCACTTTGTTTTTGTCATCTTCAACTTCTTTCATCAGTGTTGTATGGTGTTCAGAGTACAGGTTTTTATCTCCTTGGTTAATTTTATTTCTAAGTATTTTATTCTTTTTGGTGCAATATAAATGGGATTGTTTTCTTCATTTCTCTTTCTGCTATTTTATAATTATTGTATAGAAATGCACTCGATTTCTGTAAATTAATTTTGTATCCTGCAAATTTAATTAATTAATTTATTATTTCTAGTAGTTTTTTGTTGGAGTCTTTAGGCTTTTCTACATATAGTATCATGTCATCTGCAAATAGTGACAATTTAACTTCTTCCTTACCAGTATGGATGCTTCTTTTTCCTTTTTCTTGTCTGATTGCCATGGCTAGGATTTACAGTACTATGTTGAATAAAAGCAGTAAGAATGGACATCCTTGTTTGTGTGTCTCATACTTTGAATGAATATATTACCCATGGAAGACTTTGTAACCTCGTATGTCAGTCAAAATATTGGCTAACTGAGAAGTCATGTAATTCTTTAAAATGTTGACACATTTTACTATAGAATATTACTACCAGTTATTACTAACATTAATATTACAACCAATTGGTTAATTGGTTAATATTACTACCAATTGGCTAATTGGTTAATGTTACTACCAATCCCATCTGCAGGCCTGAAACTGGGGTGAAGCAAAGGAGGCACCCTGGTGTAGAATTAAGAAGGAACTTACTCTTGGTCATGCAAATGCCAACTCTGTACTTGCCCGACCCTGAATGTGAATACCTCTTTAAGACCAAGGTGTCTCACTTGCAGATGAATGTCTTTTTATTTTTCTTTAAGTTTTTATTTAAATTCCAGTTAGTTAACATACAGTGTACAATACAGGGATTCACCACTTCCAGAGATCACCCAGTGCTCATCACAAGTGCATGGGTGAGTGTCTCTTTAAATTTTATACTCCACATACCTGCCTTGCCTCATCCTAGTCTTGTCCTCCTGATCAGAAATAAGTTTAAGCTGTCCAGGTCACAGTGATAGACATTTAACAAATTCTGAAATTTCCTGAAAGCTTGAATTTTATCATTGGTGACAAATACTCTTAATTGTTTACCTTGAACTAACAGGTTCCTTTTATCAATCTTTGAGAAGACATCTGCTAAAACCCTGTGTGAATACTGTAGTTCCTTTGTAAGTCACATTGTGAAGTAAAAATTGTGTCTCATGAAAAAAAATATGGTGGCTAGTTCAGCTAGCAACTGAAACAATTCCATAGGTGTTTTCCCTTGAGACAGCCATCAACTTTTGGTATGCTGAAGAAATGTTTTCTGTGCTTTCTATTTTTTCCACACAGCCTATAAAAAGACAGGTATTCAACAGTATTTAATGAGCTTAGTATTTTTTTACTTCTTCATAAAGGACATTCTTAAATAAGATTGCCTACATAATTTTAAAAGTGGTGAAGAATACAATGACTACATGTACAGTTTGGTCCCACTGCAAATGTCAACATAGTTATTACAGGCTAAAACAAGATATTAAAGTTATTCAACACTTACCATAATTCCACACAACTTGTCTCTGCAACCCAGCTTTCTTATAAAGTAAGATCTTATGTGCTTAGTTTGTGTTGATATTGGATATATATAAATGGAATAGCCACCTTTGTAGATGTTATCCATTTATAAGGCAAAAGGACAAGTTGGCGAAGAAATAACAACTCAGTTTTCATATTTCCAGTTAAAACTCTCATTCAGCAGGTTACTGTATTGTTAAGAGGTGTCAGTACCATGAATATCCTTATTGACTTTCTATCCAGCGGGCATTCAGCAACTAAACTATGCAGGGCTTTTTGGGCTCTCAGCAATTGTGTTTATTTCTCCAGCTAATGCATTATGATGACTTAGCCTGGTAGATGCCTCAGAAGATTTTTCTTTTCTGGTTCAAAAAGCAGTAGCAAATAGTTTTTGGCTTTTCAAATGTTCAGTTTCTTTAAATTCTGAAGGATTCCCCTCAAAACGAAGCTACAACTAGTACACAAATGCTATTTAAAAATCCTCTGTTGCCCAAGACAGAATAAAATAAACTATTACCATTTGTGAAGCTAGAGGAAAGATAGTTTTCATCATATTTAATTTCTTTCTTTCTTTCTTTCTTTCTTTCTTTCTTTCTTTCTTTCTCTTTTTAAACTTTTTATTTATTATTATTATTATTTTTTAACACTGTCTCTCCATTTCTTTGGAGTAGATTCCCTCCTTTCCATGATTCAGGGAGCTCTCTGGTATGTGAGTTTCAACTTTTCCTGTCATAGATAGGACAACTGTGGGTTGATAAGCAAGCCTTTTGCCTTTTTTTATTGTGGTAAAACACACTTTGTAAAATTGGCCGTTTTAACCATCTAAGTGTACAGTCCAGTGGCGTTGGGGTCTTTCATATTGTTGTACAACCACCACTACCTTCTATCATTAGAACTCTTTTCTTCGGGGTGCCTGGGTGGCTCAGTGGGTTAAAGCCTCTGCCTTCGGCTCAGGTCATGATCCTGGAGTCCTGGGATCGAGCCCCGCATCGGGCTCTCTGCTCAGTGGGGAGCCTGCTTCCCCCCCTCTCTCTCCCTGCCTCTCTGCCTACTTGTGATCTCTGTCTGTCAAATAAATAAATAAAATCCTAAAAAGAAAAAAAAAAAAAAAAGAACTCTTTTCTTCTTGCAAAACTAATCCAATAACTCCCCATTCCCTTCCTCCAGTAGAGCCCCTGGCAACCACCATCCTAGTTTCTATCTCAATGAATTTGACTCCTTAAATACCTCCCATAAATGGACTCATGGTATTTGTCCTTTTGTGACTGGCTTATTCCACTTTGCATAATGCCTTCGAGGCTCATCCATGTTGTAGCATGTGTCAGAATTTCCTTTCTTTTTAAGGTTGAATAATTGAATAATATTCTGTGGTAGTATGTTTTTTATCCGTTTACCTGTTGATGGATTTGAGCTGTTTCTACCTTTTGGCTATTATGCTCAGTCATTGGCTGGAAGCTGCATGAGAAGCACAGCCTTCATAGCCCCCAAGTCAGCAGCTGGAGTCATTAGTCAGTTATGTTCTTCACTGATGGGGATCTGGCCATTTCATGGCCTCCAAGCATTTTACTCACCTTGGCTGGGTTGAAGATCTTATAAGATGTTGTCTGTTTGCACATGCTATCCTATAAGTTTCCTAATCAACCCCCCCCAATTTTTATTAGATTCTCTTTTTCTTACAAGTTCATAGGGACTTTGTTTACGTATAAAAAATAGTTAACTCCCAGTTTTGTCATATGTATTAGAAATATTTTCTCTAAGTTTACCACGTATCTTTAGATTTTGTATATGGTATAATTTTTTCATACAAATAATTTTAATTTCAACATAAATCTATGTTTTTCTTTTATAGTTTAAAAGCCCTTTGAGTTGCTTACAAGTTTTCCCCAACTTTTGTGTCATGTAAAGTATTCTAAATTTTCTTCTATGTCTTATTTTGTTTGCATTTACATGTGTGATTTATTTGGATTTTTTGCTGTATATGTACAATGAAATAAGAGTTTAAACTTGTTTTCTTCTAGCTGGATAGTGAATTATACAAATATTATTTATTAAAATATTCTTTTTTCTGTGGCATTGAAAGGCCATCTTTATTCTGCCTAAGCTGAGACTCCTAGAAACATGTAATTTCAGTATTTCTCAGTGCAGATATTCACTTCAGGACCTAGAAGAGGCAAAGCAATAAAATGATTCAGAGAAAACAAGTGATACCAAGTCAATACTTGTGTATGAGCAAGTGCCAATTCACCAAAGGTTAGTATGAGATTACCAGAGGCTTAATACATACTGTATTTTTTTTATGAGAAAAAGAAAATCTGCCTTCCAGCAGTGTTACAAACAATGATGACTTTCCTGTTAAATTTGACTTTCAGCTTTTTAGAAAGGAAGGAAAGAATGATAGTGAAAACACATGGAATGATATAAATTCTCAGCTAAGTAGAATTTTTAACCTGCTTAGTCCTTCAAAATGGAAATATTTCAGTAATTGGTTTTGTGAAAAATTATATTTATATATTTATTTATGTTTTTACACATTTATATATGTTTTTACATATGCATATATGTATATATATGTATACATTTATATATGTTTTTACACATATACAGTTTCTTTCCTGAAAATAATGATCTGGGTTCAAATTCTGTGTCCCCTATTTACTAGTCATGTAACAGTATGCAAATCACTGAGCTTTTATGAAACTCCAGTTCCAATAGTCAATTGTGATGAAAGTCATTTGTGATATTATCAATAAATCCTCCCTGTGCTAAATCTTGTTATGATAAATGTCAGGTGACATACTTAATCATGCCATTCTTTAGAAATTCTCACCATTGGCCCTTTTGGTCCAACATTGAGTTAACTCTGCTACTTCCTGCATCAGTTTGCAGAGGGAAGGGAGTGCTGACAGCTCTACCTACCCACTCCAAGGACGGCAAATTAATCTTCAAATGTTCCGCAAATTGTCCAGCTCCTACTAAAGAAGCAATTGTGTTACCAGTAGAATGATCACCCTTGGAAGCAACACTCACTTGAACTGACCCTGTATGAAGGAGCAAACCATTTCAAGGAAATCCCTAGGGAGGTATTATTTTCCTAACAAGTAGAGACCAAGTAGTGGTGGTTTTCTCAATGACTGGGACATATTTGGCAGAACAGAAACTTGGAAGTTGTGGTTTGCAAGGGTGTATGCAAATCTCAGCATGATAGATCCTAGCCTAGGTATTTGAAGGTAGCATGACAGCAAGAGTAATTGTCTTCTGGGTGAAAATACAAAGATATATATATCTTAGCAACAAATAGGAGCTCTGGGGGGACAACCAGGCTAAGCCCTGAAATGGCCCAACCCTGAATGTTGATGTCATTCCTAAAAAACACTTTAGCACTCTCTCTAAAAATAAACACAAATGCTTGAAGGAAAGTTACACGAGTGCAACTCTCATTTGCTGCTGGCATATTAGGGAAGGAATGCCACCCTTTAGGAGCCTAAGTTTCTTTGAATGGGGAAGAGATTTCCAAGTATTGGGAAGAATTTAACCCTTTCAATGTGGCAATGGCTGTTGTTTCAAACTTAATTATTTCTACACTTTATTCACTGTTAATATACTTCGGTACAGACTGCAGTGGTAAATGGAGAATGGAATTCAAAATCAGACACTTTTAGGTCTGTGTTTTCTGTGGTCTAACGAAAAATGATATTTACATAATGTTATATTATGCCAATTTCAAACACTGCTTCCCAGGGATCACTTTTCATGGTGATTCTTTTCATTTTTGGTGTTACTTTCAAAATTGGGGGCGGGGGAGATCATTTGTGCATGGAAACTTGACTTTGTTTACATAGCCGCCTCAATTTTAGGTAGAGTAAATGTATATTCCTTCCAATCATAACATTCCCTTCCCATCACTTAAATACTTTGCAGTTTTCTATAAGCAGCTTCATATGTACCCTTATTTTGTGATTTAGCAAATTCTGCACATAGCAATTAGACCTGGCAGGCCATATTTATACAATAAATTGTTACTTAGCACTTACAATAATATCAGAGGGTAGGAGAGAGGAGTGTTAAACTAACCTCGGGGTGGGGGGGAATGGGGTTGGCAAAATATTTGAGAATTTTATTGTTAATATGTTTGGCTTTTCTAATATTTATAATAGAGGTTCTATTTGAGCTCCTATTTTTCCTACAATTTAAGGAAAGCACAAAGAACTGCAGGCATCCTCACCTCTGCTGGAGTTTTATTGAGAGGGTCACTGAATTCAGGGAAGTGTCCCTGCCTCCATTCCTGTGCTGTCCAGATGGTGGAGCACAGAGTACTTAACATGTTCTCCTCCTGACTCCATATCTACTTCCTCTCACCCCCTCTGTCTGCAGCATGGAAGATGTGTTGTCTGACTGTAGAAAGAAGAGAGTCTTAGGTGTGGGCAGTCCCCAGAATAAGAAATAACAGTCCTGGGAGGCTGGGTGCCTCGGTCGTTAAGCGTCTGCCTTCGGCTCAGGTCATGATCCCAGAGTCCTAGGATCAAGCCCAACATCAGGCTCCCTGCTTGGCAGGAAACCTGCTTCTTCCTCTCCGACTCCCCCTGCTTGTGTTCCCTTTCTCACTGTGTCTCTCTCTGTCAAATAAATAAATAAAATCTTAAGAAAAAAAAAAAAAAAGAAGTAACAGTGCTGGGCACCTGAGGTTTTATTTTGTAGTTAACATAAATAAGAGCCTTCTATCACTTGTTCTTAGTCTGTATTTATTTTAAAGATTTTATTTATTTATTTAGAGAGAGAGAGAGCAAGCCGGGGGGTGGGGGTAGGGAAAGAGATGGCAGACTCTGCACTGAACATGAAGCCTGATGTGGGGTTCGATCGCAGGACCCTGAGATCATGACCAGAGCCCAAATCAAGAGTCAGACACTCAACGACTGAACCACCCAGGTGTCTCCTAAGTCTTTACTTTTATTTATTTACTTTTTTCTCCCAGTAAAACACTTCTTTTTCTCCCATTTTTATGATTTTTATTGATTGATTTATTGATTTCTTTTCAGCATAACAGTATTCATTGTTTTTGCACCACACCCAGTGCTCCATGCAATCTGTGCCCTCCCTAATACCCACCACCTGGTACCCCCAACCTCCCACCCCCCGCCCCTTCAAAACCGTCAGATTGTTTTTCAGAATCCATAGTCTTTCATGGTTCACCTCCCCTTCCAATTTCCCTCAACTCCCTTCTCCTCTCCATCTCCCTATGTCCTCCCTGCTATTTGTTATGCTCCACAAATAAGTGAAACCATTCTTGCAAAGAAAATCTAAATCTAAATCCTCCAAAGTCATAAAAAATAATGTGTCTACTAAAGCATTTTTTAAAGATTCTGCAAAGGAAAGAAATTACATCTCATGGTAATGAATAAAGTAAAATTTTCCTAAATATTTGCTACACTGTTCTCTCCTTAAAGTTCCTTTTCTTAGTAGTCGCTTGTTAGGGCTTTTCTGTATCTTCCTCAAAACTCCAGCTAGCACATAATCTCTGTCTCTCCCTCTGCGTAAGTATTCTTTCCTCCGCACATTAATCTCTTCCCTGCACCCAGTGGCTTCAATTCTGCAGTTCCAGCCGTTACTACTACTGGTAAGACAGAGGCCCAAGTGAGACAGCAGGTCAAGCAACAAAGAATATACCCTTCTTGGCTGCAACAGCGCGGGGGGAGCAAATTCTTCTATTCAAATAGTTTCATCTTTGTCACATGTGTTGCTGGGCATATTTAGAAAACCCACAATAGATGCCTCCTGGAAGATAGCCTCTTACGCACTATAGGCAGAAAAGATGGATTAGGAAGCAACCAGCCCTGGGAAAGCGAATACCAACAGTTTGAGCATGCCAGCCGTGATCAAAAGTTACACTAAAGTGTAGCAAGTTAGCAGAAAACCCTGATGTTATTTGGAAACACTTAAATCTATACCAGATTTTCAGATGTATAATGAAAGAATTACAATTAGGTGGAAACCGGAGAAAAATGTAGAGTTTAGGTTAAAATGAGGCCGTAATTGGAATTTTGCACTTGGTTTCATTGGCTGCCAACAATCGGAATGGTGCACAATGAAATCCATAAAACGTGTTGCCAAATCTCTGGTCAGTTGAAACTGCTGTGTTTCATTCTTCTCTGGTAAAAATGTCTTAATTTTGGCCATGTGATGTTATTTGTCTCATCTGGTTTCTTGGAGACTGAAGGTCTCTCGTTAACTGTACTAATAAATAGAGGAACAGCAGAGACCTTTGGGGAAAGAGTGCGGCGACAACACCCACTGAGGTCACCGCGGTCGTGATGACCTGTGGCTGGAAGGCCCCCACTAAAGGTATACGAAGATGGGAATGGGGAGCTGTTTTAGGGTAAAAGCCCACCTGCAGGCTGGCCAGATTCCAAGGCAGGACAATGAGATGCTGTCGAAGGTGCTTTGGAATCATTTGGGACGATGTGGCCTTAGGCAAATGACCTGTTCTCTCTGAACCACTTTTCTCCTCCTTAAACATGGATTTCCAAGGCCAAAGTTCCTCTGGCTGTGACCTTGCATTTTAATGTATTTCATGGGTACTAAAATGCTCTCCCCCCCACCCATGCATTTTAACATTTCTGAAACAGGGTATGCTTTCTAATCAATAGTGACTTACAATAACAGTTATGTCAATGTCTTTATTTTTGCCTGTGCACGTGTAAACATAAAAAATGCCAGGATTCAAAGTGCAAAACTGGGACTCCTGAGTGGCTCAGTCGGTTAAGCGTCTGCCTTCAGCTCAGGTCATGATCTCACGGTCCTGGGATCCAGCCCTGCATTGGGCTCCCTGCTCAGTGGGGAGCCTGCATCTCCCTCTACCTTCCCCCCTCCACCCATGTTCTCTCTCTTCCTCAAATAAATAAATAAAATCTTTTTTTAAGAAGTGCAAAATGGGCATAGGAGACTCAGAAGACAAATCTCAGATGCAGAAAATAGCTGAACTTTTTTTTTTTTTTAACCATTAGAAACTAAATGGTGATAGGGAAGGTATGAGGAGGTGATGAATCAGACATATGCGGCAGTAGCTCCAGAGCTGAAGTCCAAAGTCTGCCAATTCTATGTACTGCAAACCCAAGAATGATGGTTTAATTCTTCAATAGGTTCTCTTTAAGAAATGCTGCATCAGGGCATCTGGGTGGCTCAGTCGGATAAGCGTCTGCCTTTGGCTCAGGTGATGATCCCAGGGTCCTGGGATCCAGCCCCACATCACATGGGGCTCCCTGCTCAGTGGGGAGCCTGCTTCTCCCTCTGCCTCTCTCTCTCTCTGTCTCTCATGAATAAATAAATAAAATCTTTTTAAAAGAGAAAGAAAGAAATGCTGTACCAGCAATGCTGTTGAAAGTACTAAACTGGTGGGGGGGGGCACCTGGGTGGCTCAGTGGGTTAAAGCCTTTGCCTTCTCCTCAGGTCATGATCCCAGGATCCTGAGATCGAGCCCCGCATCGGGCTCTCTGCTTGGCCGGGAGCCTGCTTCCCTTCCTCTCTCTCTGCCTGCCTCTCTGCCTACTTGTAATCTCTGTCTGTCAAATAAATAAAATCTTTAAAAAAAAAAAAAGAAAGAAAAGAAAGTACTATACTGAAAAGAGGGACAGCAACAAGTCTAATTAAGTCAGAAGACTCAGCCTCTGAATAGGTTTAGGAAAACTTCCACCAGTTTATTTTACCTACATTTCCTACTTGCACAGAGAGTGATACATGGTTTTAAAAAAAAGTGGTCTGAGACTGAAAAAGCTTTTTCAGTAAGCATAAAATGAACATTATATGTGACAAGAAAGCATAGAGTTTCTTTTTAATTGGAAGTACTTTTTACTTTCTTATTCATAAAGAATAAGAAAAAGAATAAGATATACATTTGTGTGTCTTAATGATAAGTTGTCTGATTCCACGAGCTGCAATATGTCAATATGTATCTACCTTTTAAAGCAAAGCTTTTTAATGCTGCCAACACCAAAAGGTGCTTTGGACCCTTGAAGAATGACTCTTTTGGATTTATAACCAAAAAGAAAAAAAAAAAAAGACTGAAAAACACACTTGCAAAAGCCATTCATAATTAGAAGACTTTTGTAGCTTCTTCATAGGGTTAATGTAAACCCTAATATGTAACCCTTCCTAGGGTTAATTATTGTGTGTTTAATTATAAACAATGTATTAAAAGTCCCTAGTTTAGTCTCCCACAAAGGAGTTTATATAGTCATAGTTATTATTAATAATAAAAGCTATGTATTATACGCATACAAGTAAGACAAAGGGACTTGGGGCAAGTAAATCAATTACATACTAGTAGGAATAAAAAAATGTAGACCTAAGGTGGTAAAGTGACTTGCCCATACCACACAGGTTGCCATGATAGAGCAGGGATAGAACTGATTTAATTTAATTTAATTTAATTTTAATATTAATTTACATTACATGTATACCCATTCATTGAGTGTCTGCTGCATACAGGCAGGTTCATGGTGTGTGTGGGTATCTATAGTGTAATTGTACCACACATGCATTTACTCTGTATTAACTAAGGCTCTGGGAAAGGTGAGGAGGGCAGAGAGAGAGAGCAAGTGCAAGAAAAAGCAATATAGCATAGCCAGTCCTTCCTACCTTTCCCCTCAGGAGCATGTGGCCAGAGTGAGGTTGAGAAGGCAGTTGTCTCTATTTCTCTTCTCAGTTGTCTAGGTTCTCTTATGATGTGAGCACCTCATCTCACTGAGGGTGAGCACTGTTTGTAAAGAGATGCATGTTTCGGACAACATAGCCCTTAAACGCAAGTCAAAACCCCATTGGGTGTTTAACTCGAAGACAGCAGTCTGTTCTAATGCAAGAAGAGAAGCCAGCTGTGTTTGGACTTACCAAGAGATAGAATTAAATGCACGTATGTTTGCTTGCTAGTCTATTTGCAAAAATACTTCATACTGTGTTTCATGGGCCAAAATATGTAGGGAATTTTCAAGGGTAACCTTGACTGTATTCTTTAAATCTTAGAGGTTGTAGCACACGAAAAGGAATACAGCAGTGGGTCTGTGGGTGGGAAGACTGACCAGACAGACCAGAAAGGAGAAAGGATGAAGTGCGGAGAACAGCTAGAAGACTCTTGCAATACAAGAAAATGACAACAGAAGCCTCCACCAGTATGGTGGCACCGAGGACAGAGAAAACCCAACCAGAGGAGGAGATACAGGGGAGGCAGAAACAAGGAGGGAATGACTAGTCTTGGAGCATTCTAGAGAAGGAGCAGTTAAAGCTTATGTGAGTTTTCTAGACCGGAGGATTAGAATAATGATTGGGATAAACATGACAGTTAATACAGAGGGCTCCGTATTTTGATCTAGTGAAGGACACATGACTTTAATTTCCTGCCTTTACTAGACTAAGAAGTAAAAAATGAGGTCGTTTTAAATTTTAATGTGTCAAATTACACTAGCCTCAGCCCCACTGCTTTATTGCTCAACCACAGCTCCATCCTACCTTCTGCTTTGCTGTCCAGAGCCTGAGGCAAAAGCATGTGTACTACTTCTTTGTTAGGAACTACAACCCAGGTGACAGAAATGAGGAAAAAGATGTGTGAGGCAGCAATGGAGAGGAGCTGACAGAAGAGTGTATGAGGGAGACTGCCACCCCTTGGGCTGATTACTTAATCTTCCAAGAATCCATGGCTCTTTTATGGGTACTGTGAAGATCCCACTGCCTCTAGAGCCAAGGTGTAATAAGGAAGCTCTGTGGCAAGAGGCAGCAAGTAGAAGGTATGACATGACGTGAGGACTCCTGGGTTTTATCCTGGAGACTCCATGGCTTATCACCACAGCAATGTCTGGGTGGGAACAAACCATGAAGAACTCTGAAGATAGGGAAGACCAAGAGGATCTTAGCGGGAATTTCCAACGTAAATATGCTCCAATAAATTCTGACAGCCCCCAAAAGGAGGCCTCATATGTGCCCACAGACCAGTCTGCCCACTTCATCAGCCATGTTTGTTCCAGCTTGACTCCCCCAACTGCCCATGGAGATGGTCCTGCCTCTGTTAGCAGTGATATTCAGGAAATGGTGGAGTCTGAGTCAAGGCTGTTGTTCTCAGATGCTGCCAAAGCCACTATTTCTGGGGTATCAGAATGGTTTGGGGTAACTCTGGAAGTTCGGAATGAAGGAGGGGAGAAAGACCAAATCTCTAATCTCATGCCACCTGAAAACCTTTGCTCTTACTGGTCCCATAAAGTCCCACAAGAAAGATGCTGCTTCACTTTCTCCTTTCCATGTTTCCATTTTTCAGCTTCTTCAAACCACCTGTGTCATGATACTATCCACCAAAACCTTTCTCTCCTCAGTTCCTCATTAACTCATAAGGTTCCTCATAACCATTAAAAGCAAAAAACCCACCTCCCAACAAATAAACCTCTTGTCCCAAAACAAAACAAAGGCAAGAAGAAGCTCAGAGAAAGTGTCTTAAGCAAACCTACGAGCTTGTGTGGAAATTCAGCACACTGAATTCCAGTGCTCAGAGAAGGACACTTTTCAGTTCCTCCCAGGACCATGGGTGGCTACTTACTTTTTCATTTACGTAACTAAAGGAGCTAGTGGCCATGGCCCCCTCAAAGAACAGTCATATGCCAAAAATTCACTGAAGTCTCTACTTTACAGAGGAAACTGCACAGAGAAATAATTTTTTAAGTTAAGTATTACTCAACTTTACTAACTCCTCAAGGAGTTAGGAAGGAGCAAAAACGGAAGCAAGGAAAACCAATAAAGAGTCCACTATCAAACTGTTTACTACTACTAAAGTGACTGGTGGTCTTTTTGTCCTGCGGCCTTCTGAACAAGTGTGAAATGAGGTTCAGAACCATTTAGCTAAGGGCTCAGAGGGAGAAAGAAGCTTTGATCCATTGCCTCTTGGCTGCCATTGGTCAAGGATGGCCTCAGAAGCCTGGGTTTACCTGCATGTTTATGTTGCATATTTCGTGCAGGTGGCTCATGCCAGGAAGCAAGAGGTACCTGTTAGGGACCCACAGCAAGGTACTCTGGGTTGCACCTGTGAGAAGTTGATCAAAGCGCATGAGGACTGGTCACCACAGAACCGACTGGAGGGGGAAGTAGGGTGGAGAGGATCTGAGTGTTACCCAAGAGGATCTGACCTGGTGATCTTAGCCCCTGAGAGCAGAAAGAAGAGAAGAGGCCCAAGAACACACATACACTCAGGAATCTGGAGGAAAGACAGAAGAGGCTGAGAAGGGACTGATGAAGAGGCATCAAAGAGATAGGAGGAGAATAATAGTACTATTAATAGTTCTAGTCGGAACAACAGCCATAGCCGTGGCACTGATAGTAATAGTAATGTGGATGTGGACTATGTGGCAGGCACTATTCTATGCTCTTTTCATAAAATAACTCATTTAATACTCTCAGCCCTGTGAGATAGGCATAGTTATTTTCCCCATTTAACTTGGAGACACCAAGTTTTTGAGGAACTGGTGTCACAACTCACAGTTGGTGACTCTAGAGCCTGTACTTTTTTTTTTTTTCCAAGATTTTATTTATGAGAAAGAGAGAGCACGAGTTGGGGGAGGAGCAAAAGGAAAGGGAGAAGCATACTCCCCGCTGAGCGGGGAGCCTGGTGCGGGACTCAGTCCCAGGATTCTGGATCATGACCTGCACTGAAGGCAGATGCTTAACCAACTGAGCCACCCAGGCTAAAGCCTACACTCTTAGCCACTTCATGATCCTCACCCAAGGAGTGGAAAGCATCCAGGAGACAATGGTAGAGGGGATTCCACAAAGGAAGGAGTGAGCAAAGGTCAGTTTTACTTAGTAGGGAGAAAAGCAAAGGCCATCTGATTTGTGACCAAGAGGTACCTGGTCACTTTTGAAGATAAAGCTTGAGCTGAGTGGTGAGTCAGAATACGGTGCAAAGAGATGAGGACAGAGTGGAGTCCAGGCCCCTTTCTGGAGACATTTGTTGGTGAAAGTAGTCAGTATATTAATTTAGTGTAATACTCACCTGTCCTAATTTGCTTAGAAGAGACAGAGGTAGTATCTAGGGAAGGAGAAGGAGATCGGCAGGACTGTAATATTACTAAGTTTGAGTTGGCACAGTTCTTTCAGGTGCAGGAAATGTCGCTCAGGTGGTGTCCGGCTGAATGTCTTGAGAGAAAGTTTAAGAAGCAGCATAGGACCCATCAGAGACTGAGGAAGCCTTTGGAGAGAAGAATAATGAGCAGATTTTCATTCTGGTATTTTGCCATTTCTGATTTCCCACAAAATGGCAGAAAGGGACACACTCTGTTGCCAACCTTCTCTTTCCCCCCTCCTGCCTCATTAGCTGAGCCCAGTCATTATACTACATTTTCTGTGCCTTGGAATAGAAAAGCCAGCTCTTCAAACCATAACATTGGCAGCAGTTTTCTTCCTACAGTTTGTAAAAATTAAATCACAAATCAAAAGAATGTGAGCCAAACATGCCACAGCCATTTGGATTTACATGAAAGGGAAACCATCAACACCTCCCTATCTTGGCTGATGAATGTATCTGATATTTCAGACTTCTTTCTTGGTTCTTTCATGACCACAAGACCAAAACTAATCAGTCCAATTAGACAAACTTCCAGATTATAGCTCTGAAGTCAACTCAACAAGTAACATATCCAACAATATAATTTGCCAAGTTTAATTCAGAGGTTGAAGGAGGGTGGAGGGGAGACGGTTCCTGATTTATCACAGCAGCTAAGCCATATTCCAGGCTGAATACAAAACAGACAAAGAATAAGAAATAAAGCCAGATTGGGGGCACTGTAACTATTGATGATCATGTTTTCCCAATATTAAGAAAACAAAAAAGGAAAGAAAGCCTGAAGTTAAGAACACCATCTGGTAAAAGCTCTCAGAATAGTCACAAAATATGTGAAATACCTTAACAGGAATTAGTTAAATGTAAAGAAAAGAATCAAATCCAAAGAGAACTGGAAGAATAGATAGATAAACATTTACCTGATCACAACGATAGGATGGTCTTAGCATGCAAAGGAAGAAAAAATAAAGAAAAAGACTAAGACATTTGTCCACATGGTTACTTAACTTTCTGAACTCAGCAAAAGCCACCATAAGCAAAAAGCCCAAGACAAATGGAAAAACATATTTGCAACACATACAATATTCAAATAGTTTTATCTTTTATTTTTAATGGATTTATTGAGCTGTAACTAACATAACTGTATAATTCATCCAGTTAAAGAATGTAATTAATGTTTTTTTGTGTTTTAACAGGATTGTAATCACTAAAATTAATTCTAGAATATTTTTGTCACTTCAAAAAGGAACCTTTGTAACCGTTAAAAATCACTCCCCATTTCCTCTCATCTCCTCAACCCTAGGGGTTTCCACTTTCTGTATCTACCTATTTGACTATAGAGGATTTTTAATTTAATTTAATTTATTTATTTCACAGAGAAAGAGAGACAGAGAGAGAGAGGGAACACAAGCAAGGGAAGTGGGAGAGGGAAAAGCAGGCTCCCCACTGAGCACGGAACCTGATGTGGGGCTCACTCCCAGGACCCTGGGATTATGACCTGAGCTGAAGGCAGATGCTTAGCGGCTGAGCCACCCAGCTCACCCCACCCTCAATATATATCCTCATATTTTGAGGATATTTTATATATATGGAATCACATTAAAATGGTCTTTTGTGACTGGTTTTTTTTTTTTCACATAGCATAATGTTTGCAAAGTTCAACCATGCTGTACCATCTCTCAGTACTTGGCTTCTTTTTTTTTTTTTCCAATTGCAATATAATTCTCATGCCATAAAATTTACCCTTTTCAAGTATACAATACAGTGGTTTTTTGGTATATTCAAAAGTTATGCAACCATCACTGTCTAATTTCAGATGTTTTCATCACCCCCAAAAGAATCACCATAATCATTAACAGTCGCTTCTCATTTCCACCTCCCTCTAGTCCCTGGTAACCACAAATCCAGTTTCTTATTTCTGTGGATTTGCCTCTTCTGGATGTTTCATGTCAATGGAATCATACAATAGGTAGCCTTTTGTATCTGGCTCCTTTCAACATTGTTTAAGGTTCATCCACATTGTAGCGTGAATCAGTACTTCATCTCTTTTAATGGCAGAATACTATTCTATTCTAAGGATGCACCACATTTTATTTATCCATTCTCCAGTTGATGAACACTTGGGTATTTTTTTCCATTGTTTAGCTATTAAGAATAATATCGATATGAATAGTCATGTGCACGTTTTGTGGGAAAAAAATTTTTTTGTTATGTTTTTGTTTCTCTTGTATACATACCTAAGAACAGATTTGCTGGATCATACAGTATATCTACCTTTGAGAAACTATCAGCCTGTTCTCTAAAGTAGCTGCATCATTATACATTCCCACCAGCAATGCATGAGGGCTCTAATTTCTCTATATCCTCCCTACACTTGTTAGTATCTTGTAGTTTGTCGCCATCTTAGTGAATGGATATTATATCTTATTGTGCTTTGGATTTGCATCGCCCTAATAGCTACTAATGATGTTGAGAATCTTTTCATGTGCTTATTGAGCATTTGTATATTTGCTTTGGAAAAATGTTTGTTCAAATCCTTTGCCCATTTCTTAATTGGGTTATTTGTGTTTTTATCATTAAGTTGTAAGATTTCTTTATGTATTCTGGACACAGTTTCCTTATTTGATAACTAATTTGTAAATATTTTTTCCCTTTTGTGAGTTATCCTTTCATTTTCTTGATGGTATTTTTTTTTAAGACTTTATTTATTTATTTGACAGAAAGAGAATGAGAGAGAGAGAACACGAGAAGGGGGAGAGTCAGAGGATAAAGCAGATTCCCTGCTGAGCAGAGAACCCTAAGTGGGACTTGATCTCCAGGATCATGATCTAGCCAAAGGCACTTGCTTAAACAACTGAGCCACCCAGGTGCCCTTGATGATATTTTTTAAAGCAGAAAAGTTTTTAATTTCAGTGAAGTCTAATTTATTATTTATTTTGTGGTTTGTGTTTTAGGTGTTATAACTAGGAAAACATTACCTAATCCAAGGTCATGAAGATTTATTTATGTGTTTTCTTCTAAGAGTTTTATTATTTTTGGATTTTTTTCTAAGGACTTTATTTATTTATTTGACAGAGAGATCATAAGTAGGCAGAGAGGCAGGCAGAGAGAGGAGGAAGCAGGCTCCCTGCTAAGCAGAGAGCCCAATGCAGGGCTCGATCCCAGGACACTGAGGTCAATGACCCAAGCCAAAGGCAGAGGCTTTAACCCACTGAGCCACCCAGGTGTCCCTATTTTTGGATTTTATAGTTAAAACTTTGATCCATTTTGAGTTAATTTTTATATATGATATAAATACTTCTGCATGTAGGTATCTAGTCACAGCATTGTTTGTTGAAGTGACTATCCTTTGCTCATTGAATTGTCTTGGCACCCCTGCCAAAAGACAACTGACTGTAAATGCAAGGATTTGTTTCTGGACTCTTAATTCTATTCCATTGATCTATTTATCAGTCCTCACGCCAGTACCATACTGTCTAGTTGCTGTAGCTCTGTAGTAACCTTTGAAATTGGGAATTTTAAGTCCTCTAACTTTTTATTCCTTTTAAAGTTTGTTTTGGTTACTCTGGATCTCTTGAGCCTCCATATGAATTTTAGGATCAGCTTATTAATTTCTGTAGCTGGGATTTTGATAGGCATTATATTCAATCAATATTGGGAGTAGATCAATATTGGGAGTACTACCATCTAAACAACATTAAATATATCAATCCATGAACATGGGATATCTTTTCATTTACTTACATATTTTTTAAATTTTTTGTAGTTTTCAGAGTACAAGTCTTGCACTTCTTTTGTTAAGTTTATTCCTAAATATTAATTTTTGATGTTTCTTTGAATGGAATTATTAATCTCTTATTTTCTTTTGGATTGCTTATTATCATTGCATAAGAATATCACTGATTTTTAATAACAAGCTTGTACACACATTTTGCTGAACCTGTTTATAAGTTCAAATGGCTTTCGAGTAATACCTTAAGATTTCTTTCTTTTTTTTTTTTTTTTTTTATTTGGCAGACAGAGATCACAAGCAGGCAGAGAGGCAGGCAGAGAGAGAGAAAGGAGGAAGCAGGCTCTCCGCGGAGCAGACAGCCCGATGCGGGGCTCTATCCCAGGACCCTGGGATCATGACCTGAGCTGAAGGTAGAGGTTTTAACCCACTGAGCCACTCAGGTGCCCCTGCCTTAAGATTTCTATATACAAAGTCATGTTACCTGCAAAAGGAGATAGTTTTATTTCTCATATGTTTAACTTCTAACAAGTTCTTACAAATCAATAAGTAAAAGACAAACAAATACCCCAATTAAAAAGCGGCAAAGAATGTGAACAGGGATTCACGAAAGAGCTGCATGTGGACAATAAAATATGCTTAATCTCGCTAGGAATTAAATGGATGCAAATTTAATTAATATGATGCTATTTTGCCTATCAAAATGACAAGAAGTCACTGTGCATACACACACACACACACACACACACAGATTTGATTTGAATGTTGAACAAAGCTGATACCATATTACACGTGCTTATTTTATTCAATAACACATCATGTGCCTGTTCCTATGACCTTGCATATCTCTAGCAATTAATGCTCCATGGTAGTGTAGTATTCCATTGTATGAATATGGATTTATTTGTTTGCTATTGTCAAGCATTTTGAGTCATGTGATTAATTATCTCCTTTATACTACTTTGTATTTTCCAATTTTTAGATTTATACACAATTATCACTTTTATGGAAATGAAAAACAAAAATTTGTTAGAACTTATTGAGTCTGATATTCTGTTCCATAGAACCTCTAGTGCTAGAATGATTGAAGCAGTGTCAGAAACCAGATTCTTACAAATGTGAGTAATGCTGAGCTGTGGGGGTGTTAGTAGTCGAATCTACTAGTAGCCAAGGACAAGTAGAGAAACTGAGAGTTTTCTGAACTCTGTTGCTAGCCTAGAACATACAGCAGACCTGTTGCTAAAAAATGGGGGCCCACTGAGAGAATGATGCAGTTAGCATTGGAACCGAGGCTGAGAGGTCATATTATAGAGAAAAGCAGGAAGAACAATGATTTGGGCTGCCAGGTGAGCTTAAATTATGAGTCAACCACATGAGTAGAGTGCAAAGAGGTCGGTCGTTAGTGGGTAGGGAGGAGATGGAGCTGAGTCATCTTGTTACTGATGGCATATTTGAGTCAAACTTCACAAGCTCTTGATGAGACACCTGTAATTGCCCCAGATGCAAAGCTTACTTCCAACTCCCACTTTTTCTGAACTTGCTTTTCCCCCTGGATTTCTGTTCCCTTGTCTATGAACACTAAAGTCCTTATTTCTGGAGGTGACATGAGTGAGCTTCTGTTTCCTGCAAATAAGAGCCTTTCTGAAAGTTGCCCTGGGTGATGGGGAGGAAGATGAAATCAAGCCTCCTGGCAAAGTACTCTATGCAGTTTGGCTAGAGCATAGGGCTGAGCAGGAGAGCGATGGAAGAAGAAGCTGGAGAGGTAGATGGGGCAGGCCCTGGAGGGTCTTGTACCCTGGGGATGTAGTTTTAGCCTGTGGTTTGAGCAGCTTTGCGCTCCAGTCTGAAATCTGTCATCAACTAATTATATGGCCTTAGACCATTTACCTTCTTGGACGTTTAGTTGCCTAATTTGGAAAACCAGAATATTGATTTAGGGAACTGTTAAAATTATCCCCAGCTCTTTAGCTATTAATCTATCTACCTTACTAAATAGGCAGCTACTTACTTTCCTACCTCATCCCAAGATTACTGGTCTCACGAGCAGGATACTGACTGATAACTGGACAGATCCTGAATATATCTACCCACTTAAGTGACATTTAAAAAAATTTTCCTGGGCTCCTAGAGAGTACAGTTTCAGTTCTAAATCATGGAGACTGAGGGAGTCAGGAGATCCTGGTTCCCTTAACCTTCAAATCTTCAAAATTAAAATGTCAGCCTTCAAATTTAGATGTCATACTCAGTTACCTATTTCATGATGACAGGGACCAAATCTCTCTTGTGTGTCACTCTGTTCATCCTTAGAACTTGGCCATTGGGTGGGGCTTAGTAAGTATTTGTTAAATAAATGAATAAACAAAAGTGCAAATGACAGGTGTTGGCTATACTTACTGTGGTGATTATTTCCACAATGTATACAGATACTGAATCATTAAGTTGTACACCTGAAACCCATGCAATATGTCAATTATGCCTCAAAAAAGTGCAAATGAGTTAATACATGTGAAAACACTGTGGAAATTGTAAAACTCAGCATAACTTATGACTCACTCCTGTTTGGAGGGTTATTTGCAAATTGTTATTTTTGCCAAAATAATAGGCAAACTGATAGTTTTTCCAGAATAGATACTGACAGATGTGAAACAGTTATGAATTAAGATTTCATAGTGGTTCAGTAAACCTGAACATTAATCTTTCTCCCTCTAGAATCTGAGATGACTAAAGAAATATAAAATTAAAAGAAATATAAAAATTAAAATTAGAAAGCTCACATGCTACATATCCCCTGGCCCTGAGCTGGGTTCATCTGAAGGTTCTGAAGAAGACATAGAAGCAAAGATCTTAGGGAAAGAGGATACTTACAGGACACAGGGAACCTCCTGATTTGTGAAATGTTATGGTGGTCTTTATTGTAGGGGAGACTATCAACTTTGCAAGATTTCTCACTGAATCTTAAAATCATCTCATCCAGCCCTCTCAAACTGGCTTAAGCAAATACAGGGAACTGATTGATTGTCTTATCTGAAAAAATACAGTGGCAATGTTGTTTTCAGGCATAGCTGTATCCAGAAGCGAACAAAAAATGTCATCAGCAATTAATCTCTCCTTGTTTTGTTTTCCTCTATTTTGACTGTATTCTCAGGTGGGCTCTTTTCTTATGGTAACCCTGGTAGCTTAGAAACTACTTGAGAGGAAAAAAAAATGTCCCCACTAATTTCAGCAGAAGTCAAGGATTTAATCTGACTAAACAAACTTGGTTTATGTACTCAACCTGGAAGCCTTACTGTGACTAGATGGACAGATGCCTTGAATCGCCCCACCTGAATTATCCGTTAATTCCTGTAACCAGGGGACAGTCCTACCTTAACTTTATGAACAGAGAATAAGGGAAGGATAGCAAAGAAAATGAAATCAGAGTCTTTGCTGTTACCAGAAAAGAGAATGAATGCTTTGCAGACAAGAGCAGCTGTCCATAACTCCTCCAGGCTGATGTCAGCACATCATCTCCCTACCTGTGTTTGTACATTTCCAGCATCTGAAGCAGTTGGCTCACCTGAGCTCAACTGGGCTTATTAGAATTTTTCCTAATGTCAATCCCATAGCTTCCTCTTGCTAGATCCACTCTTTGCTACTCTCAGCAATTTCTTTGGTCCATATGAGTCCAAAAATATGAATTAGGTGAATATGAAATCCTAATTCATAATTCACCAGCACTTGGCTTCGGGTTGCTCTATATCTACCCTCAGGATCTGATTACCACTCCTGCTGAATCCAGCACGTCTCTTCTAGTCCTCAAAACAGAGACCTCTGTTCTGAAATGGCCTGAGGCCCTGACCCTGCTCCTAATCAGAAGGGATTGAGAGCAGGAACCCAGCAGAGGATGTAGTGTGGGAGTGGGGTGAAAGTTTTGCATCTTGGGAAAGCAGGGATATGACAATCTGAGCTGGGGCAGAGGAGGAGCCTGGCTGTCCTGGCACAGTCCACGGAGGACATATCCAGCCAACACCCCTAGCTGATAGAGGGGAAATTACAGGGGAGGGAAGCAAGCAGCCTATATGTTCTTCTGCCCTGCTAGCTCATTCTTCCTCCAACTATGGTCTTCAGCCCAAGGGTGATCTCATCATAGACCTCAAAAAAGTGGGGGGGGGGGGAGTAGTTTCTTTAAGTCCTTACATGCAATACCACATGTTTCCATCAATATTTACTTATATTTATGAATAAGGGCTCCTTATTGACAAATTTTAATTAAGGAGTACTAAAATATGGTAAAAGTGAACTATTAAGGAAAAAAAAATCAAGTTTTTTTTTGTGGGTTTTTTTTTTTTTTTTACTTTTTGCGTTTTTTCCTGAAGATGAACCTAAGAAGAATATAGCATATGCTTCCCAGACCCTGTGGCCCAGAAAAAGCAGTTTTCCCATACCATTCTGAAGTTTCTAGCACTGTGTATGCTACCTCATTCTTAGAGTAAAGGGACTGTGCACTTCAGGACCATTCAAGGGATTGATGCAGGCTGCTGGAAGTTGGAAAGGCTGAATTGACTGGACTGGGAGAAGACAGAACCTAAGAAAAGGAGGGCCTTAGAAGGATGGGAGTCCAGCAAAGCTGAGGTCGGATTTGGTCTGTAGTGAGGGAAATGCATGAGGCTAGGTTTAGCCCACAGGACTGGAGACACCTGCTTTTGTTAAAAAACGGACTAAGGCTGCCTTAGTGTAAAACAAGGCAGCGCTAGTGATGGACCAAAGACCTGAAGGCTCTTCCCCAAGTTTCCATCCTGCATCAGTCTGGCCTGTCATTGGACCTTCGGCATAGAGTGAGCCCCCCGTCCTCTAATGATCCTGAGCCTCTCAGCGCCCTGTGGGTAGGGATTTAGAGCTAGGATCTTAAAGTAGTATAACTTCTGGCATCAGACTATCACGGACGGGATTCATAACTTCATATTTGGCAGCCATAAACCAAAATAAGCAAATTATTAGTGCTTGCTGAAGGCTAGTTTTGCATTTTCTAATATGTCTGGCAGAGGCACAATAATTTGGCTTCTTCTCTGTGACGTGTTAAAAATTCCCACCAGTTTCAGGAAGGATGCACACTATGTATGTATGTATGGTCAGTGTTGACTGGAACTTTTCATGGTTTTCACTTGCCGATATCCTAGCTTTTTCATTATTTCATTAATTTTTCATTTTTACTGTTAGTTTTGCGGCACCCTAATCATTTTCATTTGCTGTCATTTGTTCAGCTAACTCTATGGTGTGTGTGATGATATATGCTTCTATCAAGAGAGTTTTACCCTATAATTTCCCCACATACAAAGAGATTTTTAGACCTCTGTTGGTGGCTCAAACATCTATTCCTTATTGTTAAAATAGATGTTTATATCACCGTCTCTCCTTCTTCCTCCCCTTGCATATTTGATTGTGATTGTCAGGGTTTCTTTTTCTGCCAAAATTTGGAATGGGAAGGGCTGCTAGACCTTAAATGTCCCCTCCTCAGCTAAATGCTCCCTGAGTATTAAGTATGGGGACTGCTACTCAGAGGTCATGACCTCCCGCAGTTTCTGCAGCCTGTGGGTTTCCCCCGACTTATTCTTTCCCTTAAATCTTATCCCAGGGGTCTCAGGAAAAAGGGATGAAATCCAGTTTATCAGTTTCAGTGTTGGAACCATACATTTTGTGTTTCTTACATAAAGATATGAAGAGCTGCTAGATTATATAGACAAACTAAAAACATTTTTTGATGTGTCAGCACCAAAAGTACTGTAAACTAAAATTACTTCTGATAATAATTTATATGAGACTTGATTTCTCCCTTGCAAGTACGCTGTTTCCTAGCATTGATGCTAAATTTGATTTCTGGGGTCCTGTTTTAAAATTAGGGGGAAAATTACCTTTTCAATGCTTGAGCATTCAGAAATTAATGTAACCCATGTCATTATACCCATCACCCACAATGGATAAATGTTAATGTTTTTATAGTAGTCCCTTCATTCATTTTTTAAAAGTAAAATACAGATACATCTGGAGCCTCTTTTTATCTGGTCCTATTCTCCTCCTTTGCGCTAGGTAAACATGCTCATGATTTTGGAATGTAGCTAATTTATAATGAATGCTTCTCTACCTTTACTGCATAAGAAAAGGGGTACTAAACTAAGGTGTGCGGTATGTTTTTACATTTACTTAAATGGCACCTCGAAGTACATATCATTCTATAGCTTTGCTTTCTCATTCAGGATCATTTTTGAGATTTATTTACACCCGGAGATCTAGTTTGTTTCCTCGAGTTCATTTATTCTAAAAGACTCTCTTTTGGAGTCTTTATCAGACACGCCACATTTTATTTATCCATTCCCCTACTGATGGACCGATAACAAGAAATACGGTATTCTGCAAGTTGCCGGCCGGGCCTTCATTTCCTACAGGAAGCGTTCTCATCGCTCTCTTCCTCCCACCGGTTACATTAAACGCCCTTCCTCTTGCTCCCTTGACTACCCATATTCTAGACCTCATCACATATTGGTGAAAAATGTCTCCCTTAGTCCTAAACTATAGACTCCTGAAGATCAGGGTCCTGTAAGCTGTTCCTAGTTCTCATGGTGTCGTCCCTACGCCATGCATGGCGCCCGTTTGGCACTTTTTGACAAATGGATGAATGAGTGGTTAATTCTATGCTATGGAAGAGCCTGTGTCAGTCATTTGCTGATGTAACTGAAAATCAAGGCCCCAAACCAAGAACTTTTGAAGCCACCGTGTTCCACCCGCTAGAACTACTTGTTCCCTCCAGTTGAATAATGGAAGTCTTTTACCATTTGAGGTAATGGCAAATTACCTCATAATGGACATAATAGTCTTCATTTTAAGTTTGTCAAACTCTTGCCACCTGGTGCTACTTGCTTATATTAAAAGCTAATGTTAAATAGTATCTGCTTTAGTTCTAAATTATACATTTATTGTGAATTAACTAAATCACAATTTTCTGGTGTTTTATAATAAGCACCTTACTTCCAGGTGTTCTGCCACTTGAATAAGTATGAGAACCACTGTGTTGACTACATTCAAGTGTAGGCACTCAATTAGTCCACTACTGTCATAAATAATGCTTTTTTAAAAAATTTGTTTCAAAGTAGTACATTTCTTAAAGTTTAAAACTACTCTTACATGTTCTAAAGAGGCAATTCCTTCCCAGTCAGTAAAGTCTTATGCAATTCGAAATAATTATTACTGCACATTCAGACTCCATCAGCCCTGCTAACCTTCAGAGGCTTAGTGGGAAGGAGGCAGCTACAGTCATAGCCCATCAGTCATCCCCTGTTGCCACAGAGACGGGTAGAGTCAAGACTTTCTAAATGACTGCCACCCTGTCCCTCATTCCTCCCCAGATGCTTAGAAGGTCCAAACTTTAAACTTCCTATGCAAACAGGAATAGACAAAAGTAAGTTCTCTGGGATTGTTCAAAATGCATGCAGAAAACACTGGACTTTCCAAAGTGCTTGAACAGGGCTTCAGGCCAATGTCCTTTCATCTCTGGGGCATGGTGACCCCAACCGGCATATGGATTGCACATATGTTAGCTTCTTTATTCCTCAATAACCCTAAAATGTAGGTATTATTATTATCTATGCTTTGCAGGTAAAGAAACTGAAGTATTTTTTTACTGAATACTGGAAATAATATATGAATCTGGAAAAATTATGTAAATTTCCCCCAAATCACAAAGCTAATTAGAGATGGAGGTTGGATTTCTAACCATTACATAATACAGCCTCTCTATAAACATACATTTTGATTTATTGGCAAGGTGTCATTTGCCTACAGAGTGTTCTTATAGAGTCTAAAATAAACCAGCAAGAGAGTATTAACTCATAGGAAAAGGTTGCAGGGAGAGTTGTCTTTTTTCTTTTTATGTTTCACCTATTCATTAATTCATTCAACCAGCAGTTATTAAGCATGTACTTTGTTCCAAGTGTTGGATGACCGAAAAAAAAAAAAAAATAAAAAAAGACATTTCTACCATTGAGTTATTCATAGTCCTATCCCCCAGTAATTATGATTCAGTCTTATAAGTGTCCCAGAAAAGGAATGTACAAAGTATATGGGGGTCAGAAAAGTGGATAACATCCTTGGAGGCATATGCAAGTCTTTACAAAAGAGATGACATTTAAGCTTAATAACCCATGGAATTTTGTAGAGTGAAGGAATCCTTGTGGAAGACCTGGTTCAAACACCTTCATTCTAGGACACTTGGGTGGCTCAGTCGGTTAAGCAGCTGCCTTCAGCTCAGGTCATGATCCCAGGGTCCTAGGACTGAGTTCCAAATCGGGCTCCCTGCTCAGCAGGGAGCCTGCTTCTCCTTCTTCCCCTCTCTCTTTCTCTCTCTCTCTCTCGAATAAATAAATAAATAAAAATAAATTTTAAAAAATCTTCACTCTATATCTGATATGCCATTTGACAACAAACTTAATATTTTTTAGTTTATTTATGACAGAGATCAAAAATTATATTCCTCCTATCATTGATGGAAAGATTTAATAAAATAAAGCATGTGGAGTACACATAACAATGTGGGATTATTACCATCATCCTTATAGGTAGTAGAGAAGGGTTCACAAACAGAGAGACTCCCTTCCCGGGCAGGGCCTTAGTGAAAATCTCAGTGATGCTACAAGTCTGCCTTTGGTTATTGCTTCAGCCATATTGATCTTAGACCATTGGATATTGTTTTGGTTTGGTTCGGTTTTTTACTTCTCTATGTGAACAACTGATCTCCAGATTCCTGTCTCAAGTTATCCCTAGACACCAGGCTGAAGAGATGGACTCATGCTTCTAGTCTGGAGGAGGTCTATGATGGTTTGGGGGCAACAAGAGGAGGAAGAGGCAATGGGGTAAACAGACATTCTACTCCAGTCACTCCATCTCTGTTCATCCAGTCCCTCCCCTTCAGAGAACTTTTGTAGCCCTCCCAGTTTTGCTCCTTTAAGTCCTTCTCAGATCCAGACAATTTTTCTAGCTTTTTTTTTTCTTAACAGTCCCTCTAGCATTTTCCCCAACAATAAAAACTATTATTAATGCAGTTTCTTATTAAGTATGGCGATGCCTATCATTGATTTAGGCAACCTTGTACAAAATATTTCCCGAAGCCATCTCCAACTTGGAGGCCAGTGGCAATGCCTCTTTCGTGTGCTCGCAGCCATTCCAAATGGCCTAGTCACTCACTCTGATGACATCCCCGTGGGATAGACACTGACATCACCCCAGTTTTACTAACAGGGATATCAGAGCAGAAGAACACACAATGGTGTGTCCAAAGCCCTGCTTCTGGTAGCGCCAGAGCTGAGAGTTGAACCCCAGCAATTTACCAGGTACTCATAACCACCATGTTATCCTATGCTTGTCAAGACTAGTCAGCCAATATCTACATCCATGGTGTTAAGGAAAGGAAGTAAATTTTATGTTGACCAAAAACTAATCTTATGGCTTGTGTGATGGTACCAGTGGTTCTAGCAATACATGGTTTTTTGTTTTTGTGTGTGTGTGAGTGTTTGTTTGTTTATTTATTTATCTTAAAAAAATTTTTTTAAAGATTCTATTTATTTATTTGACACAGAAAGAGAGAAAGAGAGATCACAAGTAGGCAGAGAGGCAGGCATTGGGGGTGGAAGCAGGCTCCCTGCTGAGCAGAGAGCCCAATGCGGGGCTCGATCCCAGGACCCTGAGATCATGACCTGAGCTGAAGGCAGAGGCTTAACCACTGAGCCACCCAGGCACTCCAATGTGTGTGTGTTTTTAAATCTCAGTCTTTCAATGGTGCCTAGAGAGTAAAAGGGAAAGAAGATAATAAATAGGTCAATACGTGATTGCCTTGTTTTGATTACTGTGTAGCTGTCGGTTTTCTAAGATGACAGTCTTGGCTTAGGCAGTTTCCTGGCACAATTTGAGGGCATTTACCCACCTGAGTAATTTGAGAGAGAGAGAAAGAGAGAGAGATGAAAACAGAGAGGTGAAGATAAACATCAAACGGAGTGAAAGTTGCAGGAGGAGAACAGTGACGGGGCCTTGGAATATGGGGTGGGTGCAGGGTTCATGTGCCTTTTGCCATCATTTATTTGTTTTCTAATTTAGCAACAATAAAAGAAAAGAGCCAAAGAAAAGATTAAAAACTGGGTATTAGGCAGAGTAGAGGAGGTTGCCAATGACTACCACTTTATCAGTGTTCCCTGGAGCCTCCCGTGACTGGCTTGATCATTTAACTAATGTCTTCTAATTTCTTTGCCGAATAGCCACCCTGAACACATTAACACGGTTATCGGTCAGGTCTAGCAGATTCAAACACTATATGTTATGGAGCAGGATGTTTTGTTAAGGTAACCAATAAGGAGAAAGGTTTTTTAAAAACCATTTTAATTACCTGCAGAAAGATGTGATTTTAGGTTTCAGGTATCCAAGTTATTCAACATACATATTATCTTCTGAAATGGAGTTTTGTCTTGGGGAGCTGTTAAAATAAAATCTGTAAGGCTGGAATTATCCAATAGCAAGAGAATCCATTAAAGCGAAGAAAGGGAAAAGCAAATCATGTTCTCTCAATATCTCGCCCAGTTAGGTTGCCAGTTATTGATTTAGTCTGGGACATAGTAGCATTAAATCTTCCTCATTATACCAGTCCTGTGTATCTTTTTAGCTTCACTATCTATGCTTTAATCTCTGGGTCCAAAATTAAGCACAAAATGCACAAACCATTTTAATGTGTTCTCATGTCACAAGGACCACGTTTGCTCTGAAGGGTCTCCCCCAGGATGATGATTCTGTTTGATTTTGCTGGGAGTTCTTCTAATAATTAAAACATCCCACCATTCACCCCACATGGCCTCCGGACTTGAGAGCCCTTCTAGATCACAACACTTGCGTCTGGGATTTCTTGTTTAGAATACTATCCTGCATTTCTGAGATCCTGCCTGTAAATTAGGTGTAATAACTTGATTGGAGTGATTCCTTCCAAAAATTCAAGGCCTTGCATAGGAAATGCAGAATGCAGACCCCACCCGAGACAGACCTCCTGAATTGGAATATGCCTTTTAACGATCTCTAAGTGAGTGCTATGTACGTTAGAGTTTGGGAATCTCTGTTCTAGTAAGGAGCTACAGAGGCTGATGTCAGTAATACAGAGGATACAACTGGGCAGAGGGCATAACCCTCGCTTCAACTCGCTCAGATAAACATAAAGTCATTTGTCTCAGGCAATGTCTGTAGAGCTCAGTAGTTACCGAAAATTGTATCCTTGTAGTTACATTTCTTTCTGGACAGAATGGCAAGAATACGGTATTAAAGAGAGTGAAATGATACGGTTGTGGGTTAATTTGACTGGAGAAAGTTCAACCTGGCCAGGTGTGAGGATAACATCAAGTCTTGTGTTTAGCACACTGATCCACTGGCTTTGGTTTTTATCTGTCACTTTTATTCATCATTTTCGTAACTCCCATTGACAACTCACAGATCACCAGACATGATTAGCTGTTAATTGTTTTGGCAAGATGCATGATATTACCACTTTAACTGTTAGTAGCTTTGATCCAGGAACATTTTGTATTTCTTCTTAAGATGTTTCATTGTCATTTTGCAGGCTTTTCTTTGTTTAGATCATCACAATAGAGAATAAGGTCAGAGGAAAAAATACTTGAATGATTCTGTCTTATAAAAACAAACATATGGGAACAGACTTGAAAATATTCCAGAAAAATAGTTTAAATTGCTAGATTTAGGATCGTTAATATTCATAATAGGGTCCACTGGGACTGTAAGGATAATTACAAGAACTGTGTTTTCTGGACCCCAACTTAGAACATACAAGCCCAAGAACAAAATATTTGAAATTAGAATTATCCTGGGAAATCTGATCAGTTGGTTAATTACTGTTCATAAATAGAATGATGATTCCAGAAAAATTTACCAAGGACAGTCTCATAGTGGAATTAAATGAAATTCTGAATGGAGGTTATATCCCTAATCCTTTAGAGGATTCAATAAGTCGATCGAGGCTTACAGTTTTGATTGGAGTGTAATACACACAGAAAAAGACCCATGTTATCTCAAGTGTATCACTTGATACATTTTCACAGAAGGAACACACTCATAAAGAGACAATAGAACCAGCACCACAGAAGCCCCTCTCGTGCCCTCTTGTACTTCTTAACCAAGTTTCCCCCCACTCAGGTAACCACTATCTTACTTTTTAACAACATAATGTAGTTTTACCTGTTTTTATGCTTTTGTATAAATAGAATCATATCTTGTATCCTCTTTTTTTCTTCTAACATTGTCTTTGAGATCGACCCGAATTACTACATGTAGCTTGAATTCATTCACTCTAGTTGCTGCTCTAGAACTGCCCTGTGTGTACATACAACACTTGATCCCTTCTACTGTCATCAATAGGCACGTAGGCAGTTTCAGTTTGAGTATATCATAATGAGTGCTGTTCTCAACAGTCTAGTAGGTATCTTTAGGTGAGCATAAATAGACATTTGTGTGAGGTCTCTACCTGAGAGTGGAGCTACTGGATACACAATGCTGGCCTTTAGTAGATCCTGCCAACCAAAATGGCAGTATGACTTTATACTCCAACCAAAATGGTGGTACGACTTTATACTCCAGTATATGTAATCAAGTTCCACATCCTCTCCAGCACTTACCATCTTCTGACTTTAAAAATTGTTAGCAACTCTGTGTGCACAGTAATGCCCCATTTAGATTGTGGTCTGTATTTTGATAGGGCTTACACCTAATGGAGTTTCAAGGAGAATCTTTTCTTGGATTTCTGTTATAAGTGGCCACAGGTCTTTGCATAGTTAAGTGGGGGTAAAACTAGGAATAATTTGAGAGATGCCAGAGGTTTATTTGCTGAAAAGTATCTACCCTATGAAGTTTTACCTGCAACTTCCATTTTTGACATTTACCCTGTAAGGGTCTCATGCAGCTGTGGACCTCTTGCTTGAGCTAGAGGATTATGTGGCCCTGCAGAAAGTACTTCTATAATAATGATCAAGTTAATTTGATTATTGCATCACTGTTATTTATCACTGAATGGTGAAAGGGTCCTTGAAAACTGGAATACATGATATGATGGAAGTGTATTAGTGAGCGGAGCAGGGAAAGTAAGAGGAGTGGACAGCGAGGCAGGAAGTAAAGACACATCAAGCACAAAGCACGGCATCAACATTTGGGGCCCATCTGGAAGCCTGGGTTGACCAGGCCTCTCCTCATGGCTTCTCATCATGGGGAACAAAGAGTGACCGAAGAGAGCATTATTGCTCTAGAAGTCTAGACTATAAACAAATTAGTGTGGAGTTTTACCCATGATTGGCCCTGCCTGCAATAGACAGGTGCAGATTCTTTGTATAAAGAGAAAATAGCCTTATAGTCCTAGACAGCAAATGTTCATCAACTTCAAATTACACCTCAAATGCTGCTGGTGTCTGGACCATTGATGGATGAGCTAGGTCTTTCCAGGTCTAATGCTGAGTAATGCAAATTAGATTCCCCTGAGTTATGCCTAGTGCAGCTGGAGGGCACAAAATAGTTGCCAGGGACAATCTCCGTGCCAAATTCTTGCCAATGTTGTTAATAGTATTGTACCCTGTACATGTGCAAGCACTCTTAGTCTTATTAATGCCAATACTATGCCTTTGCCCTTTCTTTCACCTTTTAATTTTTGAATAGGGAATAACTTCAGTTTCATCCTGACTCTTCAGAAAGTAAATGCTAAACTGAAAGGCATGAATTCAGTCCCTTCTCCCGCCATGCCAGTGACGGGTAGGATCGGTGCAGATAAATCTCAGCTGGGTTTTCCCTTGCGGATTTGCGTGCCAGGGTGTGTGTGGGGGGTGGTGGGAGGAGGATAGATACTGGGAAGAAGGGAGGGGAAGTGCCTAGCTCTCCTGGCAAGACAGGAAAGCAGACTTATGGCAGAAATTACATTTCTACCCTTTTTTAAGGGTTCATGGTTAGCCCTCTATTCAGGTCAATCATCGTCCTCTGATTTCAGAAACACCCTATAGCTCCTTTCTAGGAGTTGTGTGGATAAATGATCACTTGAATGCCATGCTAATAAATGGTCATGAGTGAAGGGATAATGGAAAGATGAAAGGGATGCTTCTCCCTTCTACACTAAGAACAAAGAGAAAGAAAGCAGAGAGGGCTCTAGACTGAGTTGCTCTCATACCGTGACAATGCTTATTTGTAAGCTATATCAGTAAAGTCAGTGTTAACATATATGAAGCTTTCGGTGGCTCCAACAGATATTTTTTAAGCACCCTTGCCATGTGCCTCACAAACTCCTTTGAATCACCTCGACTCAATCTGATTAGTCTTTGCACAAAGTATGGGATTACTGTCAAAGGACACAGATACTAATTACAAAGATTTATGTAACCAATTCGCTCCCTTCAAATCATGTCCTATATACTTTATTTAGGTTTCTGTTATAATATTCAGAGAATATTGCCCTGTCAAAAAAAAAAAAAAAGAAAAAAATCTCAGCTGTCTATCACATATGATTCACAGGAAAGAACGTTCTAGGAGGAACCTCAGGTGGAACCCTGCGTAATGAGACTCACCTAGGCATGCTAACCACTAGAGGGCAATATTGGCCATGCACATATGGACTCTCACTGCCCTGTAGAGAGCAGTGCAACTGTATGTAGAATGCATCCTTACACACACAATTTTTTTTGGATACCTAATGTGTGCTAGAAGGCTGAGCTCTGTGATATCCATGAACCTGAATAAGACCTTATTCTTAATCTTGAGCGTGTATTTTAAAATAAGAGACTATAATAATCATATTGATTATGATCGAGACACTAATTGTATTTTTAAGATTTGTTTATTTATTTAAGAGAGTGCATGAGTGAGGAGGGGGGAGAGAATCTCAAGCAAACCCCGTGCTGAGCACAGGGCCCAACTTGCCCAACTTGGGGCTCAATTCCATGACCCTGAGATCATGACCAGAGACAAAACCAAGAATTCGATGCTCAACTGACTGAGCCACCCAGGCACCCCAAATTGTATTTTAAATTGTATTTAGGTATTAATTGACAGATGATGTACCACTTTGATAATAATAGTCTCAAATAGAGATGCAAATACTGCCACTTAAAAACCATCCAAAGAATAAACGCAATTAATTTGGAACTCTGTTTGGCATAAATGAGTATTGGAGGTTAGAGGGAATAAGCTATCTCTGTCTGAACTATAGAATTATCTAACTTAAAGACAGCTTGCTAATTTTTTAATAGGCCAATGATTTTTCTTCTAGTGTAGATAGACTGCCTATTTTCCCTTAGTAGGACTCCTAATTTTCACTAAATTTACCAGTGAAAAGATAAGAATAACTTCTTACTGAATTATTTTGTCTCTATGATTAAAAATTATTTTAACTCAATGAAATATTAGCTTAACTAATTATTTCATAAATTAAATGAATGTTCTGGATAAATCATAATTTTATTATTTTATCAACTTTACCCATTAGCAGACAAAGGTATCTAAGGAGTATCAGATGATGTTTATCAGTCACCTCCTAAGTACTTTGAACAATCCTATCAAGAGCAAGTTCTTAATTTTTAAAAAATATCAGACCCAATTGTGTTATGTTAATGCACTGTCAGGAAATCTATCTATTTTAGATTAAGACAATGTTTGGTTTGCATGTTTCTTAAACATCAATGATTAAGAAAAAATGTATCACCATTAAAACTGACAGCTTTTCAGTCAACGTTGATTAAATTAAACCCAGTTTAGAGGTTAGGAAATGAAGAAACTAGACTAGAGCAAATAAAAAAATTCTCAATTAACGACATTACAGTTGTGACATGTGGACAAAAGCCAGATTAAGCAGATGCTATCATCAATTCATCTGTTGTCATGTTTGCAATGTGGCAACTGGCCCCGGAGACAGAAGATCTTCTGGAAGTAGTGCATCCTGGGACACTGTTTTTTGTTTATTCCACAAACGATCATCAGTCATAATGATGCAGTGATACTGGTACTCACATCAGGAACTGTCAAAGCAGAAATCAAGGGAGACCAAAGAACTGCACGTGCTATTCCTTTACTTAAAAATCATGAATATTACTAGAAGCCTTTTCCTCAAATTTCCTAGATTTTTTCCCAAAGAAAAATAAACCCTTCCCCACCCATGAAAACCTACAAGCATTTTAAATACACTGGCGGCATATTTATGGCATACATACCTTAAGTTGCTCAAGAGACCAGAATTCCATCAAGTGAAGAGATAAGCATGCATTACATGGCTTCTTTATTTAATTACAAAATACAAAAGCCCATTAGCAGAATGGCCTGTTGGCCTGTAGAGAGGATGCTGGCCTGCCATGTGGTAGACCTGCAGTTTTCTCTCCTGCTCTGGCTTGCCAAGCTGGCAGGGGCTTGGAGAGCAGGCATTGTGCACACGGTCAAGCTCGAGGAGGAAATGGATTATGATGCCGAACTCTGACCACTTCATTGTCTTCACATTAGGGAAACATACATATGAAATTCCTGCAAAATATGGCTATGAAGGGCTTTTTGTAAATGTTTTTATTTACATGAGTTTGAATCAAATATCTTTAGGGAAAAAGGTATGAAATTATAATATAAATCTGTAATCTTGTTTGGGTTCTGCTACCAGCTGTGTGGTGGGGGAGAAATCATTTTAAATCACTTAAAAGGCCTGGTTTCCCCATTTGTAATGCTGATAACTGGCCTGACCTAACCATGGGAAGTTTATATGGATCAAGTGAGATTATCTATGTGAACAATACCATGTAAATTGGAAAGCCGAAGTCCTTATTCTGACATTCAGGCTGTTTTCAGGGATTTCCATGAAATTATATGCAGAATTGAGTATGTCTTTACATACTTTTTTTTTTTTTTTCTGGAGAGCTTACATCTAATCTTAAAAGGGCTTTGGACCCCAAAAATAGATGTAAAAGAAAGCCACTGCTGCAAAGTGGGAAATACGTTATCTTATTTTCTTATTATTCCATTAAATGGCTCAATTTGGTTATTTTTTAATCTGTTATTCAGAGTTGTATGGTGATTTTAATTTCATTGATAATTTATATTCCAGTTTACACAAATGTATCCCTCAAGTGCAAGGAGAAGACAAATCAATTCTTCTCAGGGTGAAGAATTTTTTTCTCTCTTTTTTTTTTTAAAAGATGTTATTTATTTATTTGACAGAGAATGAGAGAGCACAAGCAAGGGGACTAGCAGCAGAGGAAGTGGGAGCAGACTCCCTGCTGAGCAGAAACCCGATGTAGGGCTTGATCCCATGACCCTGAGATCATGACCTGAGCTGAAGGCAGACACTTAACTGACTGAGCCACTCGGGCACCCCCTCAGGGTGAAGAATTTTTAAATGTAATTTTAAAAGCATATACTACCAGACATCCACTGGAAAGAGGTAGTAGGGAGAAGTGCCTGAAACAGTGGGATAGTCGCTGTCCAAGGGGAACCTTTCACAAGGGTAGAAGGAAGTCTCCATGGGTGGATTTCTATCAGCTTTTTTCTCTTCTCCAGTCCAATCAGGTTGTTTGAAACAAAATTCTATTACTGTTTTTAAATTGTAAAATATTCCCTGCTTACAGAAAATTTTCAGATAATGTAGACTAACAAAGAGGAAAATCCTTCTTCACCACCTTACTCCCAGTTCCCCAACAGTATTATTATTAAATGCAAAACAATTAGTAACATTCAGGAAAAAAAAATAAACCAGAGTCATTTTGTATATTATTTGTTCAACCAGTATTTATGGAGTGCCGACTTGGTCTGGCCCTCTGCTAGACTCAGGGATAGGGAAAGCCAACAAGATGGGTTTAATAGCTCTCATTGTGGAGTCAACAATCAAGTAAGGGCATAGAATGCATGTGGGATAGCAATGCTGTGTGCGAAGCATGACATCAGACCATGGATACGTGGGAAATTATGGGGGGGGGCATCTGAGTAAGGGAAGTAGATCTAAGCTGAGATTTAGGGCAAAAGTGAGTTGGCCAATTGGTGAGGGGGCAGAATGGTCAAGTTTTATTACAACACATGCATAAAAGTCACTTACTCATATAATCAATTTTAGCAAATCTTGTTTGGGAGTCTTTCTGTAAATGTCTTATCCTCTCCATTAAATCACTGGCTGACCTGATGGTTGTTGTATAAAATATCTGCCCCCTACGTAGAATCCAAATTTTGCTCACCTTTCAGTTGCAACAAGCATGGTACCAACTCACTTATCAAAAATCCCTAATCATTCAATCCACATACATCTATAAAACCTGTAAAAGAGAGCTGAATTTATATGTGATCATAGAATTTTTCCCTGTTTCATCTGCACAAGCTTTAGTCTGCTCAGATTTCAAACATGTTAGAAGCAAGAAACATGTATACTTGTACCCTGCAACACAGAAATATTGAATATTTTTTACTGCCACCCACAGGAAAAATACATTTTACTTTGGGATCCAGTATGTACATATATAATGTGCTCTGATGTTTTCTATTTTATTCTGTTCTATTGCATTTTCTTTAAAAAAATACTACTTGTGACCCACAAAATGGATTTTATGGCCCTAAATTGATTTCCTTTTGGATCTCAACTCACAATTTGAAAAATACTACCCTAGCATTTATAATGGAATGTTGGGCTCAGATTTAGGGATCAATTAAAAAATAAACTTACTTGCTAATTGATGTTTAATCAGAATGTTACTTTCAGCCATAAAAGGAGGGAGGGCCTTTGAACTCACAACTTCTATAGAGGTCTATAGGAAGATAGGAAATCAACGGGGCCAGAGCCATTCACCCCAAGACTGTGATCACTATTGGTGTAAGATGTAACTCTTTTCATCCATAGCAGGAAGTGCGGAGCAAGAAGCAGACTGGAGAGGGAGACAGTTGTCTTGTCCTGAGTCGAGTGTTTTAGGCCTCATTTCTTTTGTATTGCTAGAAGAGTTTTGATGGAGACGAAGTCAAGTGGATTTGATTTGAGCATTATCTGTCATTCTGAATTCTGCACAGTTATTCCGTTTTATCGTGTGAGTTCACAGGACAGTATCTAAAGTCTGGGGACCACACACAGGGCGTGATTGGAGATGGGGTGGAAGCAGCAGAGCAAGAACAGAGGGTGACTTGGGAAGGTGTCCCAGGGTAAAGTCAGGAATCTTGAGGACTGATTCGGATATTGCCGGTGAGGACAGGGAGGCAGGGCAATGTAGAGAGAACAGCATTTAACAAAATCTCCATATGGGGCAGTGGCAAAGAGGGTAAGATGTGGTGACTTTGGACAGGATCCAAAAAAAAAAAAGGATAGTCAGAGATAGTGTCTTACACGATTTGGTGACTGATGGTGACAAAGAAGGGGGCTCAGAATGAGGAGGTCTCAGAGGTTTGGGAAGCTGGATAATGTGTTTGACTTTAGCCATGCCAGGGTCAGGGTTCATTTAAACTAAACCATTTGGGGAAAAATTACAAAACCAGTGGAAAATGGAATACAGTGAAAATTATATAAAACTCTGCTACTGAAATTTCTTTTCTATAGTGTCTCATGGAATCGCTTATGAAATTAATTCACTCTGGCTGGACTAAGACTAATGTCACAGGTGTTGGAAATGGGCTCCAGGAATGTAAATTTTAGCAATGCCAAAGGAATATGTGTGAAATACAGGGAGTTGTCTAAAGGTATGGTTGGTACAAAGGCTAGCCTTGTTTGACAACATTATTCATGAGCTAGAAGAGGAATTTAGCACATGACACATAATAGAGATTAGAAGAATAACACAAATGGATGGATGAGGGTGAATTTCAATTACATTTGGAAGATGACTATATTTGCTGTTAATTAAAAAAAACACAAATACTCAGGGCACCTGGGTGGCTCAGTCTGTTAAGCATCTGCCTTTGGCTCAGTTCATGAACTTGGGGTCCTGGGACCGAACCCTGTCTCAGGATCCCTTCAGAGGGGAGCCTGGTTTACCCTCATCCCTCCCCCCATCGCTGCTTGTGCTTTCTCTCTCTTGCTGTCTCTCAAATAAATAAAATCTTTTAAAAAGTTTGTTTGTTAACAATATTGAATGGCCAGGGGAAAACATTTGGAAAGAGCAAGGACAAAGGAGTACTGAGTGTAAGTAGGCGTTACATTAAACTTCTTTTACAACAAGACATAACAAAAAGTAGATTAATATGTTACAAGGAGGTAATTTTTCCAAAACAGTGCAGTAACAGTTTCTTCCACACAGTCTGGGGGTGGGGGTGAGGGGGTCTCTGTAATGTAAAACATGAGCAATAATTGACGGAGGATATAGAGTAACAGGTGACAAAAGACCTGGTCAGCCTGATTTTCATGTCTTTAAAAACTCATGTAAAAGTCATAATTTTATATCATAGCTGTGCAGCTCTCAAATGAAAAATGACATAAAATTGAATTTTGAGAACTCTGGCTCTTTTCTTCCTGCATTTTAGATCCAATGAAATGTTGCTAATGCTATGGGCTATTGTGAAAGTAAATTTTTCTCTCTGAACATGTTTAAGAATTATTTCTAGAGGTACTTTAGGAAAGCAGTTTCATCTAAAATTAGTCTTGAGGGATAAACTAAATGGATACCTTTTTTCCATCTTTGCTCTCTTTTTCTTTTTATACATATCTTCTTCTGATTACAAAGTAACATTTATTATAAAAAACAATAAAATAAAAAAGGACAAATAAGTAATTCAAATTGGTCATAATATCATCATTTAGGGCCACCCAGAGCTAACCTTTTAGTCTTTATTCTTCCAATCTATTTCCTATGCCCATAGAAACCAAATAAAATCGGGAACACATTTCAAGTATTGTTTTGTAAGCTTTCTCATTTAATAATAAATGATGAAAAATTCCCTTACTATTAAATTGTCTCCTATAACGTGATTTTAATGGCTACATAGTATTCCATCACACAAATGTGCCATATTTTATTTAATAGCATTGTTTTGCATGTAAGTTGCTTATAATTTTCAGCTATTACAAATAACAGTGATGAACATCTTCGCACATAAACCTTTGTTCATTTGATTTATTATCATCTAGAGGATATAAATAATTCCTAGGAGTGGAACTGCTGGATCAAAGAGTATTAATGTTTTTTTATAGCATTGAATATGTATTAACAACATTCCTTCCATAAAAGTTGCATCAGGGCGTGAAGTGCCCATTTAACCTGCTCCCTTGTCTGGATGGCTACAAAGTGAGGATATGTTTACACACAAATAACATAATAATGTCTGATATGTGTTTAGTGTTCACCTTTTTCCGAAGTATTTTCTTATTTCGCTCTAACAAAAACTCGTACAAAGTGTGTCGTACATCAAGGCTAATAATCCCGGAAGGCTAGTTAATGTTTTCACAAGGAAGAACAATGTTTAGGTGAAAGAGATTTCCATATTTGACATAGCTCAAGACAGTCTATGTATTCAAGTCAGGGCTGAGTAGTCACAGGGCTGTGAATCTGAGATAGGAGTGAAGACCTGGGAATCTCAAGTCCCAGCAGAGAAATGAAAGATCTGCTCTAGAAAAAGATGGGCCAGTAGAGCCTCAGCACACACCTGGCAGAGGGCCAGGTGATACAGGGACACATAACCCAGGTTGTAAGCAGAAATCAGACTACATGTAGGATGATGGTGGCGGCAGGGAGACACAGTGACCTTGAATTTCTGTAAGCCTAATTTGTCCATCTATAAAATGGGCATCCTCGTAGCACTAATAACGAGAGCCCCAAGTATTGCTTTAAGCATCCAATGAGATAATATTTGTGACAACACTTTGCACATTTTCAGTCACTCTAGAAAAGGTTAGTTGTTGTTGGGCTGAAGGGAAATGCAGTGAGGTGGAGAGCAGTCAGTAACATGAGGGGCTGGAAAGAAGCTAGTAGAGACACAGCTTCTAAAGGGCTTCAGTGGGGGCAGGAAGGAGTGATAATTTCCACATTTTAATTTTTTAACTTCTTATATAGCGTCTGTAAAATATATAGCTGTCTGATTACAGAAGTACTATATGTCTCCTCTACAGCACAGAGAAGAAAATTAAAACTACCTTCACTTTCACTACCCAGTAATCACCCGCTAGTGTAGTGATCACCCTGTTAAACGTGTAGTTCCAATACCAATTCTGTTATTAACTAGAGTGTGACCTTCAATAAATCATTCAGCCTGGTTTTCCTTGTGTGTAAAAGGGGGATAATAGTTATACATAATAATGATAGCAGTTACAATTTATTGTTCAGGGGCCCACCCTGCAACCAGTGCTTTACATGGATTAATTCGTCTAATTCTTCCTTCAACCCTATTAATTCATCTAATTCTTCCTTCAACCCTATTTATAATTGTGCCCATTTTACAGATGAGGAAGCTAAGCTTAGAAGGTTCACTAACTTGCCCTAAATTATTTAACTAGTAGGATTGTAAGTAAATTGAATGAGAGCATAATTATTTGAGCATTAACAGTCATGTGCAACCAAGAACAGGACACAGTATGGAAATACATGATAACCACTTGGTGACCACAGCTAAGGACAGTTTTAGGAAGTGTGCAGGAAGTAGCCTGAAGAAAATGTGCACTGTAAATAACGCCATGGTCTTTCCTGATGACCTGAAGTGTGGTTAGCAGATGGACAGTATGTGCGCATGGACTACCCCCTCCTACACACATGTACCTCACTCATCAAAAGCAGCAAAGTCTTCCAGGGACTTACAGTTCCAGAAACTTCCTCAACAGTAAGGTACTTCTCAAATGACCAGAATCAAAGCATGAGATAAAATTGATTTGCCTTTCTTTTTTTTTTTAAGGTTGAATTTACCTATTGTTTGAGAGGGGGGCGGGCAGGAGGAGAGGGACAAGCAGACTCTGTGCTCTGCTGCAGAGCTCAGTCTCATGACCCTGAGATCATGACCTGATCTAAAACCAAGAGTCAAGGGGTTAATTGACTGAACAACCCAGGCGCCCCTGATTTGCCTTTCTGATGAAAATACTATGCGTTGTAACATTTCAACTTTTTAGGACAAGAGTTGGCCAACATTTTCTGTAAGGGGCAAGACCACGGGGGTTATTGGGGTTGGATTTGGGTCTCTCTACTTCTTCACATATGAACTGACGCTTCCCCCCAGGTGATCTATTCTTCTGTGTTTGTTATAGGACTATCTCGTGTTGTCTGTCCCATCGATGGTGCCCTTCCCATGGAGATTTCTCTATTTTCCTTCAGGGAATTCTCTGTGATACAGGTGGTGAGGGAGTGCTTGAGTGCCGTTTAACACTCTGCTCAATATACCGAATTTGCCTGTAAGGTGAAGAGAGTTGTTCAGCTGGAGGCTGGGTGCCCTATGGTGGAGCCTTTCCAGATTTTCCAAAAATCCTCTGATTTGGAGTCTTCCTCTAGCACCTGCTTAAAGAAACCACCTGATCACAGTGGGTGGTTTGATTAGATCCAGGCTAACTTGGAAAAAGCAGGATTAGGAGTTGAAACAAGATCTCCCACATCTGTCACCAATTATTCGTATGACCTTAGGCAAGTTATGGCTTTTCTAGACCGGTTTCCTCATCTCAATAGTAAAGGGTTCAGTTTAGATTGATGGTTTTCAGATCAAGATAACATGCAACAGGAGTGCTTCCCCTGTGTGACTGGAGTTCTAGGCTGCTGAGATGGGGTCATGGCCTGGCTTTTCTGAATCCCCCGCCAAAGACATACTGAGTAGACATTTTCTTCTCAATTTAGGACTCTTTACCCATAGTCCTGTCTTGTCTGTCTTTTTCTTTCTTTCTTCCTTTCTTTCTTTTAATTTTATGGGTAGTTGGACTAGCAGATGAAAAACACATATGAACAAGCAATAAATGTCTTTCATTTGAAATATTTAGAAACAACAGATTATTTCAGTTTTGAGGCTGTGTGCTCATGCAAGTGATTTTTTACTCTCTCTATATAGTCATATTATCTTTAAGTCACACTGTCCTAGGTTCACATGGTATTAAAAATCTATCAATAGTTATGCTATTCCGAGTAGAAGACCCTGAGTTCCAGGTACTTCCCGCCTGAGCAATTTGAGAACCACTGTTCGTCCTGCCTGTGCGACTTCATATCACATGCATACAGTATAGCTGCATTTTTTTTGAGCAAAATTGTTCTCCATATGAAATTAAATATATCATTATTTCATAATATGTTGCAAAGAATACCACTCATTTTCAGGTACTTTCCATCTGAACAAGTCTGAGGATGAGGGGATAGTCTATCAGGATTCTCTCAGATCTTTTTGAAATTCTTCATTTTTAACAGTGTCCCCCTCCTTCTCTTGTCCCCCTTACCTTTTTTTTTTTTTTTTCCACCAAATCTCTGGTCCTTTATCCCGCCGTTATCTGTTCGCTACACAACCAACACAGGAGGCAGTTGTGCTTTGAGTGTGACACTATTTTTTTTTTATTTGACAGACAGAGACAGCAAGAGAGGGAATACAAGCAGGGTGAGTGGGAGAGGGAAAACCAGGCTTCCCACTGAGTGGAGAGCCTGATGCAAGATTCAGTCCCAGGACCCTGGGATCATGACCTGAGCTGAAGGCAGACCCTTAAACACTGAGCCACCACCCAGCCACCCCAGGGCTGGCTATTTTCCAGTACTTCAGTACTGCTCCAATTCTGCCATTTATCTCTGGGGTCAGTCCTCCACGTTTGACTGAAGATCTTAAACAATATCTCAGTCTCAGTCTTTTAAGCATAAATGTTGGGAGTCGATCCGTAAAAGATTCCCCACCCCCCACTGCCCCGGGGAGATAAGGCTAGATAAAGACTAGGTGTCCTGGAGGTCCCTTCTGGGCTTATCTCTGCTGTATGACCTTTGATAGCAGGCGGATTCCACCTTCCTGTGGTGGTTTTGTAGCTTGTCATTTTAGCAAGATTGGGACTATCTTTCCCAGAATCTCCTGGCCTGTGTGGTACCAGATTCGGGATGGCGACAGGAGAAATTTGTACAACATCTGGAGTATAGAAGTGAAGTGGTGGTGGTCATGATGTTCCGAGGGCCGGTGCGGGATACCAGGAGCTTCTCCAGCTTGTGCCTGTTGTCACTGATCTGCTTTCCTCAGCTCCCAGTATATCCTCTTATTCCTTCCGTCCAGTGTATCTATCCCAGCTGCTGACCTTACTGACCCATCCTGACCTCAGACAGAGGCCACGTCCCTCTGTAGATTCATCAGCTCCCACAGTTGTGTCGGCTCTGATCCTATAATAAATTCCTCACTGCATAGCACTCCTCAAAGTGATTTGGCTTCCCTGTGGAACACTGTGGGATGCATGAGCCAATAGCGCTGTTTGCTTTCTCAACTTTACTCGACCATTAAAAGTGTATAATGAAGGAAGGGGCACATGCATGCCTTTTCTTTCCTCAGAACAGGCTGGTAGGTGGGTACAAGCAATCCCGCTTCTCTGAAGAGCACTGTGGTGGATAATGGCTCAGAGCATCTCTATTGGAAGGAGATAGGTCTTGGAAGAAATGGGTAAAAAGAGGAAAAGAAAATGCATCCACTAAAAAGGGTAACTATCCTGGCTTCAAACTGAGGGCTTACATCCTCTCATTTTCAAAATGTTGCTTCAGTTGGGTTTTATCATTTCTGTGGTGCCTAAAAGACCAGTGTTTGTTCTAGGTAAGTCAATGACTATTGCAGGCAGCTCACTCTAGCCTAAAGGTAACCCTACTTCTCACCTGTCATACAATAGAGGAGCTGAAGTTTGGATGAGAGGCTGATGGGGGTCATTATTACTTTTTGAAGCAAATCACAGAATGCAGGAGCTTCTCCTCGAATCCCCATCACCACTCTGAAAATAGGCAGAGGCAGTGAGTCTCTATCCAGGAATGAGAGACCAAATGTGAGGTATGTCTTTACCTTTGAGGAAGCCTCTGACCCGGAGTTACTTTCCCTTCAGCTTGAGGATTAATGTTTATGTGTTACTCTGACACCTTTAGAGTCAGAGCTGAACTCAACCCTGCTCGTGCCCAGACCAGTAGTTTACAAACCTCACTCATTTATGAGCCATTTACATACCACCTGCGTAATTTCATACACCTGTGAGATGTTCACTTTAGAATTTCTACTTAAACTTAAGTATATTTACATGTTTCATTGGCTCTAATGAACCATCCATTGGAAGATATTTTTTGTATCACCAAGAAAGCAGAAATATTGCCAGCTAAGTTATGCAATAACTTCTTATCTTAGAAGTTTTATTTTCCACTTGTTGAAAATGCTCATTGAGACTTCCTCTCAGCCCTGAATGAGTTTCCTGCTTCTGACCCAACTTAGAAAAAACGAGTTTCTATTTCTGTGTTCATAGCTGATGAATATTAATATTGAGTCACAGCCCAAATAAATCCACCTTACCTTGTAGCAGGCTTGTCCAGTGTGAAATCTCTAGTTTTCGGTGCAGGGATTCCCACGCATGGGTTTAGGAGAGAGAACACGAAAGAGAAACTGGATGAACAGGGAAGGAGAAAGGTTTGGGGAAGGGTTGTTGAGTATATACTTTATAGCTGCTTCACTCTGTTCTGTGGGACAGAAGGGTAGCTAGAGGCAGCAAAAGCCAAGAGACTGTGCAACACATCCTGATTTCAAAGGTATCAAAATATGGGGGGGGGGGGAGCACAACTTAGACTCAGCAGAATAGTTTCTTAAAAAAGAAACTTTATATTGCCACCAAAACCTGAAAGCCATAGAGCTGGCCAGAAAGAGAAACTGAAAGTAATAAAATAAAATAAATGATATTATGCTATAACTAGATACTATTACTGTGGAGGGCTCTCCACTTGAGGTATGCTCTAAAAAAGGAAATTTGTCAGTGTTGGGCGTTAAATCATATCAGTACCAAATGGAGACTTTCTCTTTTATTGAATCAGAAGGATTGGAAGAGAGCTGAAAAGTGAATAACCTTTTCACTTGAGACCTAGCGTTAATTAAAGCTGGGCCTGGGAACTATGTAAAACCATATTAACAGATACCACCAGTGGTTTTCAGCTTGCATTTTGGAAAACACAATGTAAATACTGTCCTTGATATTTTCTGTTCTTATTCTACTAGCGAGAGCACTAACAAGTGGACCAGGAAAGACCAAACAAAAGGTGGAAGTCAGGTACAAGCAAGGATGAGTGGATAATGGAGCTAAGTCACATTTGGAAAACCGAGTCCTTTTATCAAGTCAGAATTGGCAGAACCATCTGTCAATCTGAATATTTTGAAGCACTGTTGAATCGTTTTTTTCTTGCTTTATAACAAATTACCACAAACTTAGCAGTTTAAAACAATGCCATCTACTAGCTTTGTCTGTAGGACAGAAGTTCTACGACACTCACTAGGGCTTAGAGAAACCCTTAACAGATAAGGGTCTCGGAAGGTAAGCTCTTATCTGCAATATCAGGGGAAGAATTCATTTCCAAGCTCATTAAGGTTGTCAACTGAATTTAGTTCCTTCTAATCATAGGACAGAAATCTCCAACATTTTTGGTTGATTGTTGGCTGGGGGTCATACCCAGTTTTTGGAAGTTCCTCTTTGCTCTGATCCTTGCCCCATGACCCGTCCATCTTCAAAGCCAGCAATGACACATCAAATCCTTAGCTTTGACTTTCTCTGATTTTTCCTTCTGCTACTAGTCAGAGAAAGCTCTTTGCTTTTGAAAGGCTCTGTGATTAGATCAGGGTTTTATATCCACGAAATCCCTCCACAGTATTATCTACATTAGCATAAGATTGAATAACTAGGAACAGAATCTAGGCGAGACATCTTCAGGATTCTGCGTACTGTAGTTGTCTTCTGAGATTAAGCTTGATGTATAGAGATGAAATGAAGGCGTACTTGGGTGGCTCAGTCAGCTAAGCATCTGACTCTTGGTTTCATCTCAGGGGTTGTGGGATCAAGCCCCAGGTCTGGGCTCAGCGGGGAGAGGGCTTGAAGATTCACACCCTCTGCGGTCCCCCAACTCGTTTGCATGCTGTTTCTCTCCCTCTTAGCTAAATAAATAAATCTTTAAAAAGAAAGCAAAAAAGGAAGAGTTTCTGTAGTACTTCTGGGCAAAATTAAAGGCATACCTTAAACTAGTCAGTCTCCAAATGGGTTAGCTATAGCTAGGCTCCAGAAAAATCAGTGCCAGTAACAAATACACAGGAGTTAACATTTATTTTTATGTAAACACACGCTACCTCACAGTAGTCTATAAATGAATTTCACACAGAAATAATAATTTGACTAAAGTGTACCCTGTCTAAACCTCCACCTTTCTGTCTTCTGAGATACTCTGAAAGACTAAGCATTTTTTTCCTCTGTTGTCAGATCTTAAACAGGCGACAATTTCCAGAATCGACCTAATTCTTTTGCCCTTTTCAAACAGAATTCATGGGTAGGAAAATACTGATATTCAAATCCGTGAACTCTATCCACATGCACACTTTTCCCTGATTCTGCTTAAAAGTTAAAAGCATCCAACAGCCAACTCTCAGTTCATTACTCAGAACTCAGTCTCTGTAGGAACGCAGAGAAGTTCAAAGATGCAACATGATTCTGAAGCCAAAATACACTAACTTCATCTTCCTGAAAGAAGACAGTTGTGTCCCACTGCGATGATGGAGTTGGGGCTCCAGCAAGAGTTCGGGCTGGGTCCCTGTAGCACCTCCCCGCCTGGCGTCTGCAGCTTCTATCCAGCGCTCCCTAGAGCTGGGAATTTACCACCAGCCCCGCCTTGGGGAACCGTGGTAGCAGCTGAGAAACTGCCGAAACAAGCTGCTTCTCAGTGACTCCCAGATACCATCAGAATGCAAGAAAATAATTAAAATCCTAATTAAGTAGTTTCTCATCTGGCTCATTTGAAGGCGCTCCAAAACGGTCAGATTTAAAGCATGGTAAACAGCTGAAGTTTTAAATTTGCTTGTTAGTTAAAACCCTTGTCAGAGGGGCACCTGGGTGGCTCAGTTGTTAACCGTCTGCCTTTGGCTCAGGTCATGATCCCAGGGTCCTGGGATCCCGGGGTCCTGGAATCTGAGTCCCACCCGGGACTCCCTGCTCAGCGGGGACCCTGCTTTTCTCTGTCCCTCGGCAGCTCCCCCAGCTTGTGCTCTCTCTCTCTCCCCGCCAATTAAATAAAATCTTAAAAAACAAAAACAAAACAACAACAACAAAAAGACTGCACACACACAAAACCCTTTGTCAGAGGTCAGGTTTGCATAAGGAATGTGAATGAGGGAGTTGAAGCAGTACCTGTGTAATTCAAACCCCAAACAGTTTTGTTTGTGTTAGTTCGTACCTTTCAAGTAAAAAAAAAAAAACAAAACTATTTTTCTTTAACTTTTTTTTTTTATTTAAACTTTTTTCTTTGCATAAATACTGATTCATTATTGTTTTTAGCATACTATTATATAAGGAATAATTTTCATATTCACAAATGATAGAGAATATGGAATAGGCTGGAAAAATATCCCAAGAATGTACTAAGGTTTTAAACACTAAATTTGTCAAAAATGTTCTAGCTTTGGCACATTTTACTCATACAACTATAAAGTGATATATATTATACTACCTTATATGAATTTTATGCTAAATAGCTTGAATATAAAATATATGACATCTATTTAGATTTATAAGTGAAACTTAATTATGGCTCTGTGTTTTGGAGGCCAATTTTCTTTTGGCTACCTTCTCTCAGTTTTACTTTATTTCTCCTCTTGTGTGGATCCAGTGAGAAGCACACATCACTGTGTTTTCTCCAGAGATGTAGTTTCTCAGGAGACATTTGTTAAAATTCTGTTCTAAAAATGCACCCAGTAAGTCTAAACATACTGAACCACAACCTAGGATGTGTGTGTGTGTGTGTGTGTGTGTGTGTGTGTGTGGTGTACTATACAGATTATTCAGAAGTGATTTGTTAGGTGATTATTTTGAAATTGCTATTTAGAGGTGAATACACACTGATATTTAAGGTTTTAAGTATGAGTTACATACAGGCAAATTTTTAAATAAGAACATGAATTTCCTGTGATCTCTACACTTTTTAAACTCTGTCCTGAGCTTGTTGGTTTTGCCAAACCTTGCCTCTGGGACTCTTATCACTTTGTTGCTTCCTCTTCTCTTAGGCTTCTTTGCAATCTCTCTCTCTTTATTCAAATGGATAAATTTGGCAGGTATCATTGTGTAATTGTAAGCAATCCATTAAAAAATGGGCAGAAGGAAAAAGTGGGCAGAAGAACTAAAGAGGTATTTTCTCAAAGAGGACATCAAAATGGCTGACAGACACATGAAAAGATGCTCAGCCTCACTCATCACCAGGGAAATGCAAATGAGAATCACAATTAGGTGTCACCTCACACCTGTTAGAATGGCTGTCATCAAGAAGACAAAAAAACAGGTGCTGGTGAGGATGAGGTGAGAAGGAAACCCTTGTCCATTGTGAGTGGGAATGTATGTTGGTCCAGTCACTATGCACAGCAATATGGAGATTTCTCAAAAAAAAAATAGATCCTCCATAAGATCCAGCAATTCTATTTTGGGGAATATACCTCAACAGAATGAAAATAGGATATTGAAGAGATATCTACATCCCTTTGTTTATCACAGCACCATTTACAATAGCTAAGATGTGGAAACAACCTGAATGCCCACCAACAGATGAAGAATGAAATAGAATATTATTCGGCCATGAGAAAGAGGATATCTTCTTTTCCAAACCTTTTGGGTGGGGAAGAAAATAGTGCTTCCAAGTGTGGACTTTGGACCTGGATTGTCTGGTTTGGACCCTGGCTATGTCAACTTCTCAGCCACATGATATTGAGCGAGTCTTTAATCTCTCACGCCTGTTTCCTCAACTGGAAAAGGGGAACAGTATTAGCACTCACCTTGGGTTATCATGAAGAGCAACTGAGCCAATCACATCGTATGCACCTTGTAATTGTTAACCAATATTATTCCCATTGTATTAATATTTCTGGAACATTTTTCTACAATAAATAAAACCCTCTACTTCTTTAGCCTTATCATATTCTTTTTCTCTTGGCCTGAAACTTAGATGTTATTTGAGGACAACTTAAACAACTCAGGGGAGGGTGGCTCTCTTTTCCAAGCTCATCTTAGCTCAATGACCTTCCAGTCATTTCCAACCTAGTACTCTTGCACTATAAACAAAAGTTCTCCTTTTTAAAGCTTCTCTTAATGCATCTGCATCTATTGAGATTTTGACACCTGGGTCATGGTTTTCCTCTCTTCCCCATGTAATCATAGCGGCTAATTTCTCTGCCCATGCAGGACACCCATCCAATGTTCTAGCTTCCCAGGAATTGATCTCTATTCTGACGACCTTCACCTTCAGCCCCATGCTAGACTTTGTCGTCACCCAGATCTGCTCTATCTCAAAACTGTATTTGAATATCATAGCGTTTGCCCATAATGATGTTCAGTGAGAAATGACAAAGGAGCAACTACCCTAGACTTCAAGGTAAGTTCTCAATCATAGCTCATTTACTTTCTCTGCAAGTCACATATCGAGAGTTTAAGATCTTGTTTGATTGACTTATTGGTAAATGGAGAAAACCAGTAGTGATTCTCTCTCTTTCTCTTAGTATAACTGGAAAGGGTCTCACTACAGTTATTATTTCATACCAGAGTCTATTATGTTTGTACACAGGTGTGGGCAATGCTTTCTGAAGTACTGACTTCCACTTTCATGGAAATATTCTGATCTCCTTTGTCCTCTCTGGTTGAGTTTCCAGAGCACTTAGATTACTTTTACGGCTAGTCAGAATTCTAGGAACAATATGTTGGAAAGAATGGAAGCAGAAGAGATGTTAAGCTTGGAGGCTTTTGTAGAAGAATATTCTAGATTAAAGACAGGACACCTCTATATTGTAAAAAAAAAAAAAAAGGTGGGGAGGAAAAAAGAAAGAAAGAAATCTCTATATTGTAAAGTTATTACACTGATGTTATTTTTGTTTTTAGACTCTGGATTCTAGAACCTTCTCCTATTTGTATGCTTTGCTAAAATACATTCTTATATTGTACAAGCAATATAGGATTATCATTAAGTAATTGAAAATTTGAAAGAAAGGAAAAGACGTAAGGAGAAAATAAATACCACCTATATCCCACGTTGTATTATAACAATATAAATGCCTTTCAGAACTTCTGTAAGTAACATAGTACATATGTAATACATGCTGATGTACACTTTCTCTTTTTTAAACAAGGAATCATCAATACTGTGCATGTTTCATAGTCTTTTTTCTATTTAATAATATATGCATTTCAACTTTGTCCATGTTAGTAAGCAGATCACTACAACATTGTTTCTAATGAGTATGTCATATTCCCCTGAATAGATATAATCCATTTAACCAAACTACTATTGTTGAACAGTTAGCTTGTTTCAGCAATGCTATAAGGAAGCCTTTACATATTTAACTATTTCCTTGGGTTACATTTCTAAAAGTTAATTCCTAGGTAGGATTATATATATGTTAAAATATTTTCTTTTAAACATTACACAAAGAATACATAATAGTTGTAAAAAAGAAAACCCACCAATTCAGTAATATACAGGTTCAAACGTATATTTGTCTAGTCCTAATTTTTACATTATGCATTGCTAAAGTGAAATTTTGCAAGGTATTTAATATTTTCTATAGAATAATTCTTAAATGTCCTGTTGCTGGATCTCAGGATATACATTTTGAAAAGCTCTGACATACACCGCCAAATTGTTCTCAAGGAAGGATGAATGCTTCCTCCAGCCTTGTAGGAGAGTCTTGTTTACTCCCGATCTAGTCCAGTAACAGACATGATCATTTAAAAAAAAAAAATCTTTGCTAATTTGGTAAGTGAACAACTGTAACTCTTTTTTTTAATTAAATTAAATTAAAATTTTTTGTGTGTGTTCCAAAATCCATTGTTTATGCATCACATCCAGTGCTCCATGCAATATGTGCCCTCCTTAATACCTACCACCAGGCTCACCCAACTTTCCACCCTCTTCCCCTCCAAAACCCTCAGTTTTTTTCACAGAGTCCACAGTCTCTCATGGTTCATCTCCCCCTCCACTTTCCCCTAATTCACTTCTCCTCTTCATCTCCCAATGCCCTCCATGTTATTCCTTGTGCTCCACAAGTAAGTGAAACCATATGATAATTTACTTTCTCTGCTTGACTTATTTCACTCAGCATAATCTCCTTTAGTCCTGCCCATGTTCATAGAAAAGTTGGGCATTCATCCTTTCTGGAGGCATCATACTCCATTGTATATATGGACCGTATCTTCTTTACCCATTCCTCTGTTGAAGGGCATCTTTGCTCTTTCCACAGTTTGGTGTTCATAACTGTAACTCTGAAAAAAATTGTATTTTTGACTCATGGTGATGTTAAATGCCTTAAAATTAATGGATTTATTTCCTTTTTGACAAATTATCTGTTCATATTCTTGGTTTCTTTTTTTATTGAGTCGTGCTTTAGCGACTGGCTAGCTCTTCAGCAAACTCATGTCTTCTTCCCCCTAAGCACACAGCTAGACTGCATTATCAAGACTTCTATGCATGTACACTTGGCTCCTCACCTGAGTTCCAGCCCAGACTGAAATCAGTCTTTGCAGGTCACAAGCCCAGTATCGGTCTCTTCAACCTAAAATCAAAATATCAGCAGGGCTGTGTTCCTCTTTACAGACTCTAGAGGAGAAAAGGTCTGTGTCCTTGATCATTTGGGTTGTTGGCAGACTTTATTTCCTTGTAGTTTGTAGGATTAAAGTCCCCTTTTTTTTGCTGGCTGCCAGGTGAGAGCTGTTCCTAACTTCAAGAGGACACCAACATTCCTTGACTTATGGTCTCTCTATGTCCACTTTCTAAGTCAGGAGTGGGAGTGGCCCTTGTGCTACACATTCTCTTGCTGCATCTCTTTGCCCGCCCCCATGCTTCTGTCTTTCTCTTCCCCTTAAGGGACCCATATGATTACACTTGGCCCGTTGGGATGATCCAGGATAATCTCCCTCTTTTAAAGTCAGCTAATTAGCAACTTTCATTCCATTTGTGACCTTGATTTCCTTTTGCCATATAAGGTAATATATTCTTGGCCATAATACCAGGGAGTGAAGATAAGGAGGCCCCAATTCTCCTGAGCACACACACTTCTTTCTCCTTCCCTCTAGATTATGGTGTTTAGGACAGATGTCATGTCTCTTTGTATCCCCTTTGTTTAGACCAGTGACTGGTTCACAGGGAGTGTAAATAAGGGTTTACCTGTGAAAACATGAAGAAATTTTTTCATCAAATGACTTGATTAAACTGTATCACTTAGCCTCCATTTTATTTTATTATTATTTTTTAAAGATTTTATTTATTTATTTGTTAGAGAGAGAGAGAGTGGGAGAACACAAGCAGGCAGAGGCAGGCAGAGGCAGAGAGAGAAGCAGGCTCCCCACTGAGCAAGGAGCCCGATGTGGGACTCGATCCCAGGACCCTGGGACCATGACGTGAGCCGAAGGCAGCGGCTTAACCAACTGAGCCACCCAGGCGTCCCAACTTAGCCTCCATTTTAATATCTGTAGAGTTTTGTTCCTGTCCCATATGGTTTTAAATATTTCTGAGAAGATTTCAGCAAAAACAAATAAATAAAATGTATCTTCTAGAACACACTATTAACATTTTGTGTAATACTATTTTTCTCATTTTCCTTTTTTTGCTATGTTATTTTCTACACTTATCTTACTCTTCTTAATAATGACTTTCATTTTCCTGCCACAAGCATTCCGTGGTTATAGAAAATACAAACATTTCCAAGCAGAAACTGAGGTTTAAAATAGTTAAATCAAGTTTTCAAAATTAAGCCCCTTCAATGGAGAGGACTACAATGATCACACAATCAATGTTCATGAATGTCTTATCACAGAACCAAATCATCTCAATTTCCTTTTTTTTTTTTAAGTTGTGGTAAAACACATATACCATAAAATTGACTATTTCACCCATTTTTAAGTGTATAGTTTAGTGGCATTAATTATCTTCATACTGCTGTGCAGACATCACCACTGCTTCCAAAACATTTTCATCACCCTACCCTCAAACAATCCCCTTTTAAAAAAACTTTTTAGTTAACTAATTCCAACCCTCAATAATTTTCTAAAATATAAACATCCCAACTTCCAAGAAAAATCACTGACATTTTGTTAATTGGAAATAATCTTATCACTAATTTAAACATCGATATAATAAAGTACACATTTAAAACAAAATTTTAGATTCCTCTGAAACCCAGGTGATTAAAAAAAAAATCTTCTTAAATATAAACATATTTTCAGGTGCCTGGGTGGCTCATTCAGTCAGGCGGTCAACTCTTGACCCAGGTCATGATCTCAGGGTTCCAGGATCAGGCCCCATGTTGGGCTCCATGCTCAACAGAAAGTCTGCTTGAAGATTCTCTCTCTCACTCTGTTCCTCCCCACTAAAAGAGAAAAAAAAAAAATATATATATATATATATATATAAATATTTTATTAAGTAGAAGAATACTATTCTCCAGGCAAATATTTATAAAACAACTTTTTTTCCTGCTATATCAACAAATCAGGAAAGAATATCTCTAAGACTTTTTAATTTATTCCTAAAACTAATGGCCAGGATGTTTTTTATAATAATTATTTTGTAAGTCGATTTAGAACACATCTGCCTGGCTATCACCCACAGTATAAGTGCAGGTAATATTAACCGCAATATAACCTCATTTGTTAAATAAAAAATTTCAGGAAAAGTGTGCTTGGCTTACGTGACATACAGGGGGGTTAAATTTAAAAATTGCCATAAGAATCTCATTATAGGCTCGTCTTTCCCATATGGAGGCCCCATGATTTTCTCCAAAAAGATCTTCGTGAAATGACAAGAAATGCTAATTTCAATTCTTAGTGTAATCCAATACTACAATTGCTAGTGTAAAACTAACTGTTGGTAGAATGATTGTGTTAATTACACATGTTTGAAACTAGAAACTTATTTCCTGTTTCATAGTATTAGAATTAAGTAGTAAGATTTGCTTTCACTATTCTTTCCCAGAGAAATTTAACTAAATACTTTTCCACACATGCGTATGTGTGTGCAGATACACAATTAAATGAATCTGAATCTTTGCATTAATTTCAGCTTGTAGGGTTATGATGTCTCTGTGTGCTTTTATCCTTTTACAGTGATGTATTAATTGCTTTTATTTTGCTCCTTCTTAAAAGCAAGTTGAATTTAAGTAGGTTTCACTTTAGGAAAAGAATATTTTTTCAACTAATTTAAGCAAAACAACATTTTCCCTGTGTTTCTAGAATAGATTTGAAAGCTGAGCTTCTTTAAATAATATTATTTTTAACTTTTATAAAGACTTTTTCTTGGGGTTTTATTTATAAAAACATTGTCATTAAGGTTTTTCACCTTTAAACTTAATTTCTGAGTTTTGCATATTTTCTTTATATTATCCAGGTTAATTTAATTTAATTTTTAAAGGTAATCTTTGAATGGCACTACTGTGATAATTATAATCTAATTCAAATTAGATGCAATACAGAAAGTTTTTAGCATTATTATCTATAATAGTTTGTACACATTCCAAAATATGAATTATGAATCTTTTGTAAGGAACTCTAAATTTTATAAATTCTAATACATTAAATATAAGGGAATTATAAGTCCTATATACTATTATTACCAGTATTTTTAAATTCTATAAACATTATTGGGAGTTCAGTAATTAGCCCAGTTTGCTAAAGTAAAAACAATAAAACAACACAAAACAAAAAACTATAGGGAACTGAGAAGAGAAAATGAGTTTCTGTTCACAGATTTTGACCCAATGTACTAAGTGGGTCATAAAATTTATTTTAGTGAATTAAGTTCTACTATTGGTTACTCTGGGGTAATAGTTACATTTAATTTGTTTTATTAAAGTACACTTTAGTTTTAGCTTACTTCCTGATGGTTCTTGAATCAAGATATTAGTTGATTCATTTCCATGAATCTAATTAAAAGGCTATGATTGTGAAATGAATGAGGAAGGAGTTTTTGTTGTAATATGTACACTCCTTAAATGTCAGAAATTGCCTGTGGAAGACTGGGGTACCATGCAAGCAGTGCTTAACATGGAAGCTAGCAGAAGAATAAGAGTAGTTTTACCTCCAAAAAAAAAAGTTCCAATTTATTTTTCTAACTGACTAGATGGCTGGCAGCTTCCCTGGCAGGTGCCCATCATGGTGTCGAGTTCAAGGATCTATAGACATCCGGGATAGGTAAGTTTGGCAAGAATTTTTTTTTGTCAAACGTGTGCTTACCGAATCTTGTTCTCTCAGTATATTTTCTATCATCAATTTAAGGATCTCTTCCTGTGAAAAATATCTTACCCAAAGATAGAATAAACTTAAAAGACAAACAGCTTAAAAGAAAATGTAAAAACAACTTCTTTCTGAAATTAGTAAAGATGTTTTGAAGAAACCACAAGGAGACTGGAAGTGGAAATTACAAGAAGCTATACCAGTTGGGGTGGAGAGATTAGAATAGTCCATTCCGAGACAAAAGGAAACTTACACTTCATGCCCAGTCGAGAATCAGGGTCAGTGCTGGTATTCTCCCAGAGACTTCTCAGGGCTGTTTTGTTGCACTGTTGCTAATGCGCAGGCAAATTTTCTAATGCTTCCCTAACCTTTATCTGCTAATGGAGAAAAAGGTTGTTTCTCTTAGCATATTATGGAATTATAAATGTGTTGCCTAATTCTGCCTCCTTCCTACTGTATATTTGAGGAGATAATATCAAAGCCCTGAGGAAGAATCACAGAAATCTGTTTTCTTTTTGAATTCACCACTGTTGACAGGGATGAGATTTATAACAGTTTTCAAGGAGACCTCAACACTGTGGAAAGTGGACTAGTAATAAATCAAATTCACTTGCTGGTTTGGGTTACATGATGTTAAAAGTTTGAATATTTATTTTTCTATAACAAGATATATGTACATCTAGAAAAAAAATCTTTGTGTCTATTGAACAACAAAGAAGGTAAAGAAACTTTGGGTGGCTTTTTAAAATAATGGGCAAGCTTCATTTCACAAAGTAGGAGGAGATGGAATCTTGTGGAATGAAAGAAGAAAAACTCCTAACAAATCTAGCTCATGTTTGAAACATAAAGAGGCTCCCTCTCTCCTCAGATGCCTCCTCGGGGTCTGAGGATGGGCTATAAATGGGGGTTTTGGTGGTGTGAGATGATGGATGAGGGTCTCCCCGGTTGCCAGAGGGTCTGTGACCGGCACAAAAACTGCTTGGTCTGGGTTAATTAATTGCAGGAACAGTTTATTCAGATGCAGGGCAAGCACCTTGGCTAAAATCTCAGCATCTGTGTTGATTAAAGATCTGAAGCTGAAGGAGCTACATAGTTGGGGGTCTTAGATGGGTTTGGGAGCCATATGGGCTTCTTTTAATGAGGGAGGGCTTCTGTGATCCAGGTCTCAAAGCTATGTTGTTCTAGTCAGCATTAATGGAGTATCTCTTGGCCAGCACCAAGGCACGATCAGGGCAAAAATTTTCTCCTAGTTATTTGTTTCAGTAATCCATTTAAGATCTCACTATTAGTTTTCATATTTTACAGACCTAGCAATAAGAAAATTGGGTACAAAATCTTGCTGGTCTTAAGTCCAGAGCAGATTCTGAACAAAAATCTCTCTATTTTGAATTTCACTGCCAATGAAATGTCCACTAGGCTATGATGGCACTTTTAAGATGTGAGCTGTGGCTGTATATTCCCTGAAATTTTATCATCAAGATATTTGGTCTAATCACTTTTTCTTGACTTTTAGTTTCTGCTTATTATATCTATGGAAATGGACTGAGGTCCAAAGGAAAAGCGAATTATAATAAAAATGGAAAAATATGGGAGGCATCAATAAAACTGAACTCGAGGTTGGGGGAACCAGGTGGTGGGTATTGGAGTGGGCACAGATTGCATGGAGCACTGGGTGTGGTGCAAAAATAATGAATACTGCTATGCTGAAAATAAAAAAAAAAACCTGAACTCCTTTTGGTGCTCAATCCCTTGGGACATTCATAATTTGATAATATTGTGACTTAATTGTTTATCAAAATGGTTTATAGACCTTATCTAAGGATTTTTGGGTACTGTGAAGTTACACCACACAAGTGTCTATGTCAGATTCAAGTTGAGATGCTCACTTTGGGAAAGAAAGCTTCAGTCTTGAGCAGCACTTTTCCTCAACTGCTTTGTTCTCTTCACTCATTTTGATTTCAATAGAGATTTAAGTCAGCCACTGGTATTATCATTTAGGTCGCCGGCCTGAATCACCTCTTTATTTTGTAATTTTTAAAACCTTTGTTATTATTGAATATATACATGAGAGCATGTAATGCTCAAGTAGACATCTTTAAATAATGATAAAGTATTCATTTTGCCCTTACCTTAAGGATTAGTACATCATCAGTTCTTCCCTGTGCTCCTCCAACCCTTTTCAGAGATAACCACCACTATGCATTTATAGGACACTTTCTTTTTCTTTTCTTTTCAGTTTTCCACTTATATATGGTTTTGCACCTACATATAATTTGGAATCAGTTGTATGTTTTGTTCTGAAACTCGTCTTGGTTTCTCACTGTTATGTTCCAGAGATCCATCCGTGCGTATGTGTGTATAGCTATGGTTCATTAATTTTACTTTTATAGAATAATTCATTGAATGAATATACCATAATTTATCAACCCATTCCACAGGTGGAAGACTTTGGATGGCTTCAACTTGTTGCTTTTGGGGAGAGAGCTAATATACACATGTCCTCTGGCATAAATGGGCAAGAATTTCTCTAGATAACCTAGGAGTAGAATTACTGAATCATGAAATTGAAAAGTTCTGGGTTGTGTCTAATGGTTTTTTAAAATGATTTGTATCAGTTTTTACACTTACTAGCAATGTGTGAGTTCCTGAGGCTCCAAGTCTGCCAACATTAATATAAAATACATATACTTATAATTATGTTGTTGTGATATCCTGTGTCATACAATTTTAATTAATGTTTAATTAATTGTATATGTTTAATTAATTGTAAATTTTAATAAATGTTTAATTAATTTAATTAACGAGTAACTAATTACTCATGAGATACAGCACATTTTTTTTAAGATTTTATTTATTCATTTGACAGAGAGAGATCACAAGTAGATGGAGAGGCAGGCAGAGAGAGAGAGAGAGAGGGAAGCAGGCTTCCTGTTGAGCAGAGCGCCCGATGCGGGACTCGATCCCAGGACCCTGAGATCATGACCTGAGCCAAAGGCAGCGGCTTAACCCACTGAGCCACCCAGGCGCCCCAAGATACAGCACATTTTTATCTGAGTTTTTTTTGTGTGTGTGAAATGTCTTTCATCATCTTTTGTGAAAGATCTTTGCCATTTTTCCACTGGATTATTAATAATTTTAAAAAATATTCATTATTTTTAAATTTTTTTAAATTTTTATTTATTTTTTCAATTTCTTTTCAGTGTTCCAGAATTCATTGTTTATGCACCACACCCAGTGCTCCATGCAATACGTTCCCTCCACAATACCCATCACCAGGCTCACCCAACCTCCCACCCCTCTCCCCTCCAAAACCCTCAGTTAGTTCCTCAGAGTCCACAGTCTCTCATGGTTCATCTCCCTCTCCAATTTCCCCCAACTCCCTTCTCCTCTCCATCTCCCCATATCCTCCATGTTATTCCTATGCCCCACAAATAAGCGAAACCATATGATAATTGACTCTCTCTGTTTATTTCACTCAGCATAATCTCTTCCAGTCCCATCCATGTTGATACAAAAGTTGGGTATTCATCCTTTCTGATGGAGGGATAATACTCCATAGTATATATGGACCACATCTTCTTTATCCATTCTCCATTGAAGGACATCTTGGTTCTTTCCACAGTTTGGTGACTGTGGCCATTGATGCTATGAACATTGGGGGTAAAGATGGCCATTCTTTTCATTACATCTATATCTTTGTGGTAAATACCCAGCAGTGCAATTGCAGGGTCATAGGGAACCTCTATATTTAATTTCTTACGGAATCTCCGTACTGTTTTCCAAAGTAGCTGCACCAACTTGCATTCCCACCAGTGGACACGTGAAAAATGTCATCACTAGCCATCAGGGAGGTTCAAATCAAAACCACATTGAGATAGCACCTTACACCAGTTAGAATGGCCAAAATTAACAAGACAGTAAACAACATGTGTTGGAGAGGATGTGGAGAAAGGGGAACCCTCTTACACTGTTGGTGGGAATGTAAGTTGTTAAAAATATTCATTCTTTATATAGTCTATATATTAATCTTATGTGAAATCCATTTTTCTATTGGATTATTGGTAATTTAAAAAATTTCTTATTCGGGGCACCTGGGTGTTGGTTAAGTGACTACCTTGCTAAGTTCATTATCGCAGGGTCCTGGGATGGAGCCCCACATCGGGGGCGGGGGGAGGTCTCTACTCAGCAGGGAGCCTGCTTCTCCCTCTCCCTCTGCCTGCCGCTCCCCTTGTTTGTGCACTTTCTCTCTGTCAGATAAATAAAATCTTTAACCTATTGATGAGTAGGAGTGCTGAATATTTTAATTTCTTTTTAAGTTTTATTTTAATTCCAGTTAGTTAACATACAGTATTTATTTGTTTCAGGTGCACAATACACTAATTCAACACTTCCGTATACCATCTGGTGCTCATCACAAATGCACTCCTAAATCCGCATCACCTGTTTAACCCATCCCTCCACCACCTCCCCTCTGGTATCTCAGTTTGTTCTCTGTATGTAAATCTTGTTTCTTGGTTTCCCTTTCTTTTTTCTCTCCTTATGTGCATTTGTTTTGTTTCTTAAATTCCACATATCAGTGAAATCATATGGTATTTGTCTTTCTCTGACTGACTTATTTCACTTAGCATTATACTCTCCACCTCCAACAGTGTCATTGCAAATGGCAAGATTTCATTCTTTTTTATGGCTGAGTAATAGTCCATTATATATATTATATATACACACTGATTCATTATTATTATATATAATAATAACTAAGCCATATATTGTATATATATATTCACCACACCTTCTTTATCCATACACCAACTGATGGACACTTGGGCTGCTGCCATAGCTTGGCTATTGTAAATAATGCTGCTATAAATACAGGGTTGCATTTTTTCCTTTGAATTAGTATTCTTGTATTCTTTTGGTATATACCCAGTAGTGCAATTGCTGGATCATAAGGTAGTTCTGTTTTTAACTTTTTGAGGAACCTTTTGTTCACCATCTCTAACCCCAGGTAACCACTAATCTGATCTTCACTTCTATGATTTTGTCCTTTTAAGAACGATATATAAGTGGAATTATATAGTATATAACTTTTTGAGATTGGCTATTTTCTTTCAGCATAATTTCTTTTAGATTCATCCAAGTTGGATATATCAATAGTTTGTTCCTTTTTATTACTGTAATTCCATAGAATAAATGCAACAGGGGTGCCTGGGTGGCTCAGTGGGTTAAGCCTCTGCCTTCAGCTCAGGTCATGATCTCAGGGTCTTGAGATCAAGTCCCGCATTGGGCTCTTTGTTCAGCAGGGAGTGCTTCCTCCTCTCTCTCTCTCTGCCAGCATCTCTTCCTACTTGTGATCCCTCTCTCTGTCAAATAAATAAATAAAATCTTAAAAAAAAAAAAGAATAAATGTAACACAGTTGGTTTAATCTTTCACTCATTAAAGGACATCTGAATGTTTCCAGGTTTGGCTATTACAAATAAAATTTTGTGAGGCTCTAAATTGTTGGATTTTTTGAGCCACTCAGCACCTCTAAATTGTTGTTTTGAAAAAATAAAGAATAGACTATATTTAAAAGAAGTTTTAGGTTGATAAGAAAATTGAGCAGAAAGTACAGTGTGTTCCCATACATGACCCCTTCCCCTTCAGTTTTTCCTCTTCTTAACGTCTGGCATTAGTGTGGTTTATTTGTTAAAGTTGATGAGTCAGTATTGACACGGTATTATTAAGTAAAGCTAAACCATAAACTGGTTAACCAAAGTTAAACCATAGTTAAAACATTAGGATTCACTCTTGGTGTTTTACATTATATGGGCTTGAAAAAATGTATAAGGGCATGTATTCACCATTATAGATTCATACAGAATAGTTTCTGTGCCCTGAAAATTCTCTGCACTCTGCCTATTCATCCCTCCCTCCCCTCAAACCCCAGCAACCACTGATCTTTTTATTGTCTCCATTAGTTTTGTCTTCTCCAGAATGTCATATAGTTGGAATCATAAACTATGTGGCCTTTCCAGATTGGATTTTTCACTTAATAACATGCCCTAAGTCTCTCATGTCTGCTCATGGTTTGATAGCCCATGTCTTTTTAGAGCTGAATTGTTTGGATATACCACAGTTTATTTCATCTTTACCTACTGAAGGAAAAATTGGTTGTTTCCAAGTTTGGGCGGTTATGAATAAAGCTGCTCTGACCAACTGTGTGCAGATTTTTGTGTGGACATAGGTTTTGAGCAATTGGGTAAATACCAATGTGCATGACTGCTGGATTATAGGGTAAGAGTATATTCAGTTTACTGAGAAACCATCAACTGTCTTCCAAAGTGGCTATAACATTTTGCATTCCCATCAGCAATGAATGAGAGTTCTTGTCACTCCACTAAATGACAATATTTGGTATAGTCAGTGTTTGGGAGTTTGGTCATTCTAATACATGTCTAATGGCATCTCGTTGTTTTAATTCACAACTCTCTAGTGACATTTGATACTGATCATCTTTTCACAGGCTGATTTGTCATCTGTTTATGTTCATTAGCGTGTGTCTGTTCAGGGTCTTTTGCCCATTTTAAAATCATGTTGTTAGTTTTCTTATTGTTGAGTTTTAAGAACTCTTTGTATAACAAATCTTTATCAGTTCTATCTTTTGCAAATATTTTCCTCCCAGTGTATGGCTTGTCTGCTTATTCTTGATAGTGTCTTTGCAAAGCAGAGGTTTTAATTTTAAAGAAGTCTTGCTTATCACTTTTTTCCTTTATATATCTTGCCTTTGCATCTAAAAAGTAATCATCATACCCAAGAACATCTAAGTTTTCTTCAATTTTATCTTCTAGGAGTTCATGTTTAGGTTTATGATCCACTTGAGTGAATTTTTATGAAGGGCATATAGGCTGTGTCTAAATTCTTTTTTTTTTTTTTTTTTGCAGATGACATCCAGTTGTTCCATTACCATTTGTTGAAATTGCTATCTTTCCTCTGTTGTATTGCTTTTCCTCTTTTGTCAAAGATCATCTGACTTTATTTATGTGGGTCTGCTTCTGGGACAGCTTTAGTAAGTCTTAAAATTGAGTAATATCAGTCCTCTGACCTTGTTCTCTTTCAGTATTATGTTGACTGTTCTGGGACTTTTAACTCTCCATATAAATATTGGAATCACTTCATTAATATACACAGAATAACTTGTTGGGATTTTGATTTGGATTCATTGTGTTTTAATATGCATTGATGGTCAATAATGTTGAGTATCTTTTTATTTGTTTATGGTCATTTGCATTTTTCTTTGGTGAAGTGTGTTCAAATATTTTGTCTTTTACATTGAGTTATTTTCTCATTCTCGAGTTGAAAGAATTCTTTTTCTTTTCTCTCTTGAAGTCCTTTGTTAGATATTTGACTTGCATTTTTTTCTCCCAGCCTGTAGCTTGTCTTTTCATTCTCTTAATAGCGTATTTTACAGATCACAAGTGTAAGATTTTTCTGAAATTTAACTTATCAAATATTTCTTTGATATTTGTTTGATATTGATTTTTTAAATCAATTCAATTTTTTATTGAATATGATTTTTATCAATATCAATTTCTTTGATATTGATAATTCTTCTTTTGGCATATCTTAAAATTATTTTCCTAACCCAAGGTTACAATGATTTTCTCCTGTTTTCTTCTAAAAGACTTATAGTTCCATATTTTACATTTAAGTCTATGGTACATTATGAGCTAAATTCTGTCAAATGTCTGAGGTATCAGTTGAGGTTCCTTTTTTAAACCAATGAACGTTCAGTTGTTCAAAAAATGAACAAAATTTATCAAGAAGATATTTTTTCCACTGAATTGACTTTTCATCTTTGCCAGCAATTCATTGATCATGTTTATATGAGTCTACTTCTAGATATATTTTCTGTTCATTTGATCTATGGTCTATACTTTCACCATTACAATATAGTCTTGTTTGTTGTAGTTTTATATTAAGACTAAAAGTTGGGTAGTGGGAGTCTTCCAAGTTTGTTCTTATTTTTCATAATTATATTTGTTATTTTAACTCATTTACCTTTCATATAAATTTTAGAATCAGTTTATCTATATCTACAAAAAATCCTTTGGGGGTTTTGATTGAAATTGTGTTAAATCTTTTATTATTATTATTATTATTTAAAAGATTTTATCTATTTATTTGAAAGAGGAAGAGAGTGAGAGAGAGCATGAGAATAGGGTAAGGGGCAGAGAATGAGCCACCCAGTGCCCCTGTGTTAAGTCTACAGATAAATTCGGAAATTATTGATAAAGTAACTACATTGAGTCTTTTAAATTATGAGCATGGTATTTTTATCAGCTCATTTAGCTCTTTGATTTCGTTTTTTTCTTTTCTTTTCTTTTCTTTTTTTTTAAGATTTTACTTGACAGAGCTCACAAGTGGGCAGAGAGGCAGGCAGGGAGAGGGGGAAGCACTCTCCCCGCCGAGCAGAGAGCCCTATGTGGGGTCCCAAGACCCTGAGATCATGACCCGAGTTGAAGGCAAAGGCCCAACCCACTGAGCAACCCACGCACCCCTAGCTCTTTGATTTCTTTAATAAGCATTTTGTAGTCCTCAGCATACCGACCCTATACATCTTTCTTAAGATTCTTACTTAAGTACTGAACTTTTTTGAGCTATTTTAAATGGTGCTGTTTTAAAGTTTGGTTTCCAATTGTTCATTGCTAGTGTATAGAGACATAATTGCTTTTTTGTAAGAAGACTTGCATATTTTTGTATATCTGACCTTATATTCTGTGACCTTGCTAACTCATTTAGTTTTCTGTAGATTCTTTGGGGTTTTCCACGTAGAAAAGCATGTTATTATCTTTATCATTTCTTTCCTCCTGCTTGCTGAAGTTCTAATTTTCACTTTCTCTCTCTTTATTTGTTTGTTCATTTACTAAGATGGGAACTTAGTTTTTTTTTTTTTTTTATTTAACATCTCTATTTCTTTACAACATATGAATTTACTGGTATAAATTTTCCTCCAAGTATTGCTTTGGTGTATCCCACAATTTTGATATGATGTATTTTCATTTTTTATTCACTTTAATATATTTCCCAATATTCCTGAGACTTTTTCTTTGAGCAGTGGATTGTTTAGAAATTTGTTGTGTAATTTCCAAATATTTGGGGGAATTTACAAATATCTTCCTGTTATTCATTTCTAGTTAACTCCACTATGGTCAAAAAACACACTTTCTATGTTTTTATTTTCTTTAAATTTGTTAAGGTTTGTTTTATGACACAAGATATGGTCTATATATAGAATATATAAAGAATGTTTATTCAGCTGTTATTGGGTCAAGAAGTAAAAAAATTACAATTAAGTCAATTTGGTTGATGGTGGTTTTAGGGATTATCTGTCCTCACTGATTTCTGTCTAATCATTCCATAGATTACTAAGAGAAGGATGTTAAAATCTCCAACTTTAGTGGCGAGTTTTTCTATTTCTACTTTCAGTTCTACCATTTTTTGCTTTATGTATGTTGAAGATCTTTTGTTAGGTGCATTTACATTTAGGATAGCTCTGTATTCTCTATGCATTAGCCCCTTTATCATGGGAATGTCCCTTTTTATCCTTGGTAATTTTTCTTCTTCAGAATTGTATTTTTCTGGACTGACATCAACAAGATGGTGTAATAGGAGTACTCTACTATAACCCTATCACAAAGCATCAATTCTGACAATCGCCCAGGGATGAGAGTGCCGTTGTGAGAGTCTAGGAGTCCAGCGGAGAAGTTCCAGCACAGTCTTGAGGCAAAAAAATAAATTCAAAAGTAGATGCACTGAAGAGGGAAAAGACAGTTTCATTTTGCCCATATCCCTTCTCCCCCAAAGCAGTATGGCTCAGTGCCAGGAAAGACCTCCACAGCCCATGATTTTTTTCCACAAAAGAAAGCGAGAGCTAGGCTTCTCCAACTGTTCAGGACACAGCCAAGAAGTCCACTTCTTTCTTGCTCCTTCTTTGCTGGGATAATCTATAAGATCTACTGGACTGGGAGAGACTGGGAGATAGTATGTAGAGCTCAGAGCTCATCAAAAGAACACTACTAATTGCTTCACAGTTCTTCCCACTAACTGATTCATGATATCCATCAAGAGACTTGTCCACTACCCACTGGTGAATTCCTTGTCTGTGGCCCCCCTGGCTGGGCCACAGGAGCCCTTATTGGTCTGTGTGCCTCACTCATACCCCTTTCTCTTCCCTTCCCCACCATCTGTGTATATCTCCCAGTGTGGGCTTCCATGGATGGTAAGATTTAGCTGTTAGAGGCAGTCAGCAAGCAAGTGAAGAAAGTAGGCCAGACCATGGGATTAGGAAAAGGTTTACAAACCTGAGCATTTCAGGACACTGCCCTAGAGAAAATAATCAGGAAGCTCAAAATATCCAGCCTGGCTTTGCAAGACTGAGAGAAGGCATGCATTTTTTTAAGAATTCCTCCCCAAGAAGGAACAGGAAGTATGAGGTAGGCACATCCATAGAAAAGGTGTGAGAAAGGCTCAGAATCTTTAGACAGATTGACAGGTGAAAGCATATCTCTCCCAAAGCAGTCGGTAAGACTGGAGGAAGTGATAGCTTCTTCAAATATGAAGACATCAGTGGAAATTCAAAGAACACAGAAAATCAAAGAAATATGACTCCATAAAAGGAGCACAATAGTTTTCCAGCAAATGATCAAAAAGAAATGGAAATCTACAAATGGCCTGACAAATAGTTTAAGATCATTATATTAAGGAAGCTCAGTGAGCTACAAGAGAACACAGACAACTCAGTGAAATCAGGGAAACAATCTACAAACCAAACAAGAGGTTCAACAGAGAGAAAAAAACAGAAATTCTGAAGCTGAAATATACAAGGAATGAAAAGAAAACTGTAATAGAGAACTTCAAGAATAGACAAGACCAGCAGAAGAAAGAAACCATGAACTCAAAGTCAAGCCATTTGCAGTTATCCAGTCAGCATACAATAATACCACAGAAATGCATAGTATCATAAGAGACTACTGTGAATAATTATATGGCAACAAACTGAATAACTTAGAAAAAATAGATAGATTCCGGGCTCCTGGGTGGCTCAGTGGGTTAAAGCCTCTGCCTTCAGCTCAGGTCATGGTCCCAGGGTCCTCAGATCTAGTCCCGCATCGGGCTCTGCTTTGTGGGGAGCCTGCTTCCTCCTCTCTCTCTGCCTGCCTCTCTGCCTACATGTGGTCTCTGTCTGTCAAATAAATAAATAAATAAATCTTTAAAAAAATAGATAGATTCCTAGAAACATATAACCTACCAAGAGTGAATCAGGAAGAAATAGAAAATCTGAATAGACCTATAAATGGTAAGGATTTTGAATCAGTAATCAAAAGTCCCCCAGTGAAGAAAACCCCAGATGCAGATGGGCTCACTGGTGAATTCGACCAAATATTTAAACAAGAATTAATGCCAAACCTTCTCAAACTATTCTAAAACAACAAAGAGGAAGAAACACTTCTAAGCTCATTTTACCAGGCCAGCATTACTAGACAAGGGAACTATAACAAAAATTATAGATCAATATCTCTGATGAGCATAGATTTAAAAAGTCCTTAATAAAATCCTAGCAAACTGAATTCAGCCGTTCAGTAGAAAGATCATATATCATGAGGCAGGACATATCTCTGGGATGCAAAGATGTTTTAACATATGCATGTATTGATACACCACATTAATAGAGTGAAGGATAGAAATCATATGATCATTTTAATAGATGCAGAAGAAGCATTGGCAGTATTCAACATCCTTGCATTAAAAACTCTCAACAAATTAGGCATGGAAGGAATGTATTTCAACATATTAAAGACCATATATTAGAAGCACATAGCTAACATCATTCACAGTACTGAAAAGTTGAAAACTTTCCTCTAAGATTAGGAACCACAAAAGAATACCCACTCTTGTCATTTCTGTTCAAACACAGTATTGGAAGTACTAGAGCAGTTAGGCAAGAAAAGAAAAAAAAGGTTCCAATAGGAAAGAAAGAAAGAAAGTTGCCACTGCAGGTACATAATTTAAAAATAGAAAATTCTAGGGCGCCTGGGCGGCTCAGTGGGTTAAGCCACTGCCTTTGGCTCAGGTCATGATCTCAGGGTCCTGGGATCGAGCCCCACATCGGGCTCTCTGCTCAGCAGGGAGCCTGCTTCCCTTCCTCTCTCCCTGCCTGCCTCTCTGCCTACTTGAGATCTCTCTCTGTCAAATAAATAAATAAAATCTTAAAAAAATAAAAATAGAAAATTCTATATAAAAATTGGTTAATTAATGTTTGCTCTGGCAGCACATATACTAAAATTGGAACAATACAGAGAAGATTAGCATGGCCCCTATGCAAGGATGACACACAAATTCGTGAAGCAGTCCATATCTTTTATGGAACTAAAGGGTATTATGCATAACGAATAAGTCAATCAGAGAAAGACGATCTCCCTGATATGAGGAAGTCGAAAAGCAACATGGGGGGTTTGGGAGGTAGGAAAAGAATAAATGAAGCAAAATGGGATTGGGAGGGAGAAAAACCATAAGAGACTCTTAATCTCGTGAAACAAACTGAGGGCTGCTGGGGGGAGGGAGAGAGAGGGTGGTTGGATTATGGACATTGAGGAGGGTATGGGCTATGGTGAGTGCTGTGAAGTGTGTAAACCTGGCGATTCACAGACCTATACCACTGGGGCTAATAATACATTATATGTTAATTAAAAAATTGGTAAATTAGTTTGGTGAAATTTCAGGATACAAACTTAACATGCAAAATTCAGTTGCATTTCTACACACTAACAATGGCCTATCTTAAAAAGGATGTTTAAAAATCCCATTTATAGTATCACCAAAAACAATAAAATACTTAGGAATAAATTTAACCAAGGATCTGAAAGGCATACACACTACAAACTATAAAACATTAGAGAATCGAAAAAGACTCACAAAAAAGAAATATATCACATTTTCTTGGATTAGAAGAATTATGTTGTTAAAATGTTTGTAGATTACCAAAGTAATCTGTAGACTCAAACTAATTACTACCAAAATTCAATAGCATTTTTCATAGAAATAGAAAACAATGCTTCTAAAATTTTTATGGACACACAAAAGATCCTAAATAGCCAAACCGATCTTGAGCAAGAAGAACAAACCAGGGAGCATCATGCTTTCTGATTTCAAAGCTACATTACAAAGCTCTATTACAAACCAAGCTATAGCTATATTACAAAGCTATAGTAAGCAAAACAGTATGTACTGACATAAAAACAGACACATAGATCAATGAAATAGAATAGAAATTCCAGAAATATACCCCCACACATCTGGTAAACTAATCTTTGACAAGAGTGTCAAGAACACTCAAGGGGGAAATTTTACTCCCTTCAATAAGTGGTATTGGGAGAACTATATCCACATGGAAAGGAATGAAACTGGACCTCTGTATTACACTGCTCACAAAAATTAAACTCAAAATAGGCCAAGTACTTAAATGTAAGACCTGAAACTGTAAAAGCCTCAGAAGAAAAATCAAGGAAAATTCTTCTTGATATTAGTCTTGGCAGTAAGTTTTTGGATGTGACACCAAAACGTAGGCAACCAAAGCCAAAATAAGCAAATGTAGCTAAACCAAACCAAAAAGCCTCTGCACAGCAAAGGAAACAACAAAGTGAGAAGGGAACCTACTGAATGGGATAAAATATTTGCAAACCATGTATCTGATAAGGCATTAATAACTAAAAATATAAAGAACTCTTACAACTCAATAGTCAAAAGCAAAACAAAACAAAACCCAAATAATCCAATTTAAAAATTGTCAAAGGAGCTGAATTTTTCCATAGAAGGCATAATACAGATGGCCAACAGGTACATGAAAAGGTAGTTAACATTAGTAATCATCAGGGTAATGCAAGTCAAAACCACAATGAGATGTCCTCTCATTACTATTAGGATGGCTGTCATTAACAAGACAAGAGATAACAAGCATTGGTGAGGATGTGGAGGAAAAGGAACACTTGTACACTGTTAGTTGGATTATAAATTGGTACAGACATGGAAAATAGTACAGACGTTACTCGAAAGTTTATAAACAGAATCAGCATATGATCCCACAATCCCATTTCTGGATATATATCCAAAGGAAATTTAGTCATGGTCTTGAAGAGAGAATCTGCACTCCCATGCTCATTGCAGCATTTTTCACAATAGTCCAGATGTGGAAACTCATTTAGGTGTCCATGAATGGATGAATGGATAAAGAAAATGTGATACATATATCACATTATAATGAATATTATTCAGACATAAGGAAGGAGGAAACCCCACCATTTGCAACAACACGGATGTACCAGAAGGCACTCTGCTAGCTGAAATAAGACAAAGAGAGAAAGACAAATATTGTATAGTATCACTTATATGTGGAATCTAAAAGCAGAAAAAAATGTGGAACTCATAGAAATAGAGAATGGTGCTTGCCAGGGGATAAGGGATGGGGGGAATGAAATGTTGGTCAAAGGGTACAAACTTTCAGTTATAAGACGAGGCGCTAATATACAGCACGATGGCTATAGTCAATGACTCTGTATTGTACACTTGAAGTTTGTAAGAGAGTAGATCTCAAGCATTCTCACCGCACACTCTAAAGGTAACATATCTGCTGTGATAGATATGTTAGTTAGCTTGATTCTGGTAAATAATTCATAATGTATATGTATACCAAATTATCACATTGGGGGGAAGGGAAAGAATTATCCTTTTTCTTATATTAATATGACCATTCTAGTTTTCTTCTGGTTCGTGACTGCATGGTATAAATCTTTTTCCATCATTTAGATTTTAGCCTATATGTGTGTTTTAATATAAAAGGGGTTCCATATAGAATAAGAACCCAATTGTATTAGATTATCAAATAACCTGATTACCCACCTATTGACTGTATTCAGTCATATGACAATGGCTACTTTCAAGGAAAGCTGTGTATGGTAGTGTTTTAGCTGGACATACTGTCTGCACACCCAAATACACATGTATACACATACATTCACATACATCCAAGTTTGTTTCTTTTTTTTTTTAAGATTTTATTTATTTATTTGACAGAGAGAGATCACAAGGAGGCAGAGAGGCAGACAAAGAGAGAGGGGGGAGCAGGCTCCCTGCTCAGCAGACAGCCTGATGCGGGGCTTGATCTCAGGACCCCGAGATCACGACCCGAGCTGAAGGCAGAGGCTTTAACCCACTGAGCCACCCAGGCGCCCCCCAAGTCTGTTTCTAAAGAAAAGAGTGAGAGAGGATGTTTGATTTAACAGCTAGCTCTCTGTTTTAATGTATCTTTGTTATCTGTATCTGTCTTTACATATGAATTAGGACATATGAAATCTTTTTTTTTCCTTTTTGGAAAAAATAAAATAAATTATTTGTTCATTTTATATAACATTTGAATTCTCTTATTAATGTTATTCCTGCTTAAGTTATTCCACATGCATTGACTATAAAAACACATCATTCCCAGGAAAGTGTAGAAGGATAACTTTTTGTCTCTGTTTGAAGAAATATGCTTACTTCATCAATGGAGTTTAATGTCTCAAATTTCTTAGTAGTCATTAGTTTTCAGCAACATATAGACTGTTTCTATTTCAAAAAGCATTTTTCTTTAAAACAAAGTTAGGAGTTGGAATATCAGCCATCTGAAGTGTGTCCCTATGAGACTGGAATCAATTTTCAGACTTTGAGGAACAAACTTTCATCCTAGGTGAACACAGAGTATGAGTAGGTGTGAGAAGAGCAGCCTGGCTGGTATATGAAATCACTGTCGGAGGTAAGCAGGTCACACGTGGCATTTTATTAGGGCGTTCCCCCTTCCCTGATGAAAACCAACTATTTTAATTTATTTTTAAACTCCCCAAATACAAATACTCCTTTTATATAATATGTTGGTATCTAAACGCATGTTTCATACATTTAAATATAGAAAGTATCTTATTGTCAAGCTAAATATAATGTGTTGAAATAAAAAACAATAAATCTAGAAATTATTTATCAGCCTTTGTAATGTTTTCCTAGTCAGTTATATTTATCTAGTTTGAAGCACCCAAAAGTGAAAATTATATTTAGAGGGAAAACATTTAACTGGATAACAGAACATTATATTATAAAATGTTATAAACATTATATTATAAAATGTTATAAAACATTTTCCAACACTGCTTTCTTTATTTTCACCTTAGCCCCCTTTTCTTTTTGATTGTCCTTATCCATTGAACAAGACCTGAAAATCAACTTAATTTTCCCTGAAATTTGGAAATTAAAGTCCAATAATATTTGAAGACATTCATTGTCCTTTGTTCTATCTAGACATGTTAACTTAGTGTGATTTTAAATGTGTTTTTCTAGTTTTGAAAAATATTTGTCATAATATTTCTTCAAAAATTAACCTACTAAAAATTACTTCCTAAGATACATTCATATATCTTAAACATAAAGATAGTTCTTAAAAGTAAAGAACAATATTTGGTTAATAGCACCTAAACTCGCACCAAACTTGTAAATATGAACTAAATACCTGGATTTAGAGGGAAAAAATTCACTGTACAGTAGAAAGAAATAAATTCAAAACACTCCTTTCCCAGACTCACAGATTATTACCCAAAGCAGCCTGTATAAACAAATCCTTGTTTCCACTTTACTCTGTGCAATTTTAAATATTTCTTCATTCATAGAGAGAACATTTACAAAATTAAGATATAGCATGTAAATGTGAACGGAGTATGGTGCTCTAAAGATGGGGAATGATTATTTAAAGGTGAGTGTGATGCTTAAAATTTCATAACCTGGAACGAAAGATAAACAAAAAGATAAGTGGTTGACAGAGGGCCACTTACAGCTATGGTCTCAGACTAATACAATTTTCAGTTAATAAGATTCAGACAGAACCAGAAATTTTTAATTTAGGGCACAGAAACAAATCAAATGGCACAAAACAAATGTCATATAAAACAATTATTGAATGCCATAAGCCAGCAAAAAGGTTTATGAATCTCAGAATTGACTCTGATTTAAAAAAGCACAGGAGGATATTCAAAAGCAAAGTCAAGGAGAAAATGATCAGTGTACAGCGATTATAGAAGCGAGGCTGGCTTTTAAATAATTGACATATCATAAAATAATTTCAATCATTTTACAAACACTTAATTAGTATTTTCCTTAGCATAACAATAAGCCTATAGTCAAGTAAAGAGTCTGTGATTAACAAACTCATCTGTTAAAATTCATCTGACACACTAGTTATTATTCTGTTTGGATTAGCCAATAATTACAGGAGGGAAAATTTCACCATCATGTTGAAGTTACCTAGTGGAAATGAAATAAGGATGCTCTTGAAGACCTTCTTTTGGAAAATGCCAGTGCCAAGAACATGTAGACAAATCTTGAACGGTCACATAGTTTTCTGTAATTTCACTCATGTACAGCAGAGGGCAGTAATATAATTATAGTAGTTGAACCTGAAGGGAGTAATTATCTGTGATTCTGGGATTCACCGGAAGTAGTAAACTAGAAAGTCTTTCTCGTCTTCATCAATGAATAGTTTTCTCCTATCTAAATAGGGAAATTCTTTGCATGAAATTTACTTAATTTTTATAGCTGAAGGGCCATAATAATAGAAAGTTAATGTTGATTATTCCCCCAGAAATCAACAACACAACGAGTGATCTTTGAACATCATAAACCAGCTTCCTCAGAAGACTAATAACACTCTATCAACCTCTCCCCCAATTCCTCTTGCTCTCACATAGCTACACTCACCTAACTACATCTTCTCCCCAAACACCGTCCCAGAAATCTAAAAGTGGAAAAACTTTTGGCTATGTTAGCAGCTTTTTATGATACAGTTGAAACATTGTCTGATCGTAACGATCTCCACAAGGTGATGGAAACTTTAAGACAAGTGGAAAGACCAACAATTAGCTGTTATGAAAGAATGAGAAAGTTAACCGAAATCATACTCAAATATGTTGTTTCATCACAAAGAGAGAGAACAGATGGTTAAACAGTTTTGTGGTCTTCATTGTCTGGGTAGAATTAATAGAATAATTGCCACTCTTAGCAAAGCATAACGCAAGCATAGTAGACAAAAATGATCACTTGCTTATAAAATTAACTGCACTAGATGTTTGGGCTCTGCTCTGCAGAAGTTGGAAGTCTAGTGGCAGACTTCAAGCATGTTAACAAATACATTAAATAAAATGTGGTAAGTCCTGTGGGAACATAGAAAAGGGCATGACTCGAGGAGCCTCTGGGAGCCAGGAAAGGGCTGTGGAGACACTAACATTTAAATTGGGCTTTGGAGGATGGGTAGGCATTCATTAGTTTAGAAAGTGGTAGAACAAGCTTCCAGGAAGATAGGAACTGGTCATATCAAAGCTTAGAGTCATAGAAGGGTAATCATAAGGTAAATACATCTCCAGCATTCAAGGCAATTGGAAGCCACAGTTCTGTATTAGGTAGAAAGTAATTTTATTATGCTATTAAGGTAATTCACAATGGATGCTTAAGAAACTTAAGAGAGGAGTTAGCTTTGAATTTTAACAGCACAGACTCTTTACTTGGGGGCATGTGGGAGTAGGGAGAGGTGATTTGTTTCAGTGCTTGCTTTTTAGTACAGCATTTTCCTTTTTCAGGAAGCTGATTGGAGTCGGGAATTTGGTAGCTTATTTTAGAAAGGTTGTGACTCTCAAGTCTAGAAACTTCTGATTACCATCATGATTTTATTTCATACCCAGAAAATATAGACACAGTATTTTTTTTTTCTGTTTGCTTGTTCTTCTGGCCACTGCATTAGTGTCCAAAAATTAGTTATGGTCAGAGCTATATTGTCAGAAGTAAGTGTGCAAATGAGAATTATTTTGCAATCAGAACTCACTATAGAGCAAACTATCAATATGGTTATGGCCTAGGTATTTTTAAGAGCCAGTGAAAATATTTGAGATCTGAAAAATAATTTATTGGCTTCAAAATATAAAAATGAAATGGGAAAATAGGAATTGATAGATGTTTAATTGCCTACAAAAGTAGTAGTAACCACTCAACTTCATCTCAACTCTTTTCTCACTTTTTCAAACGCACTTAATATGGGACATGGATGCCTTTTATATCTTCGATGTGACTTAGAGTAAGGCCTCTAAAAAAAAAAAAAAAAGGTGTCCATAGCATTTAAGCTCTTCAAATTTCTCCTCTCACCCTGAGTATTGTGTCCACATTATTTTATATTTTTATGCTCCTCTGGGAATCTTTGATTGTAAGAATCTACAGCATCTGTTTCCAGGGAGACAGCAGGTAGAAGGAATCACGAGAAACATAGGCCTCAACTCCTGCCCCCAGCTTTATTTCATTTTTGTTAACAGGGGACTGGTTAACAGAGACTCAGTTCCCCCATGACACTGCTTAGCCCAGAATCGTGTCTGTTGCCTCATTCTTCTGGTTCTGGATAGCCAAAGAACTAAAATATGTAAATGAGCTATACTTAGACTTATAGATAAATTTAAAATTCTTAGATAGGAGATACCGTGTTGCCAGTTTACAATATCTTGGTTACACAGGTTCCTTTCTGTTAGTTATCTAAAACTTAGAATTTGTATTTGGCTAGAAATGTGTTACAAATGCTTGATAGTTTTTGAGACTGGCCCATAGAAGCCTCACAGATACATGATGTACCTGAATATTTTAATCACAACATTGTTGAAGATACATTTTCTCTCCCAATTATAAAAAGCAGAGACTCAAACATCTATGTTTACATCAGTGTTCATAGTAACATTATTCACAATAGCCATAATGTAGAAGGAGCCCAATTTGCCACCAATGGTTGTGATGGATAGACAAAATGTAGTGTAGACATACAATGGAATACCGTTCAACCTTAAAAGCATTGAAATTCTGATACATGCTACAACATGAGTGAACTTTGAAAACACTATGCTAAATAAGATCAATCAGACATAAAAGGACAAATATTGTATGATTCCACTTACTTGAGGCACCTAGAATGGGCAAATGCCTAGAGAGAAAGTAGAAAGAAAGTTTGAGATGAGATGGCAAAGTTATTGTTTAGTGTGTACAGAGTTTCTATTTGGTATGATGAGAAAGTTCTGGGAAAGCATAGTTCTGCAACATTGTGAACGTACTTAAATGTTACTAAAATGTACACAGAATGGTAAATGTTAATTATATTTTACCACAATAAAGTATAGTTTATACAAACTGAAATCATTCTTGAGTTTCATCTCCACTATGAATCTAGCTTCTCAAGTTTAGGACAAGGAAAGGGGACAGAGCATGCAGTATCTGTGAGGAATGACACTAGAATTTGGTATAAAATAGAAAAAATTTAGAGGCACCTGGGTAGCTCAGTTGGTTAAGCACTGGAGTCTTGGTTTCGACCCAGGTTGTGATCTCAGGCCTGTGAGATCAAGCCCCACGATTGGCCCCACGTTCAGCGGGTGTCTGTCTGGGGTTCTCTTCCCTCTGCCCCTCCACCTCCCTCCCTCCACGCTGTGCTGGTGCGTGCGCGTGTGTTCTCTCTCTCCAATAAATCAATAAATATACACCTTTAAAAAAATTAAAATGGAAGAATTTCATATTTTTCTAATTCTCAGTGTTTGATAAAAATGTAATAACGTAACACAACAGAACAAGTGTCCGTAGTTTATATGTAGGGCATATAAAGGGCATCCTTAGTCATGCCCCATGCCAGCCATCCAGTCTTCTTTCCCATCTCCTTCTGCTTCTGTCCAAGGCATCATTAGCACCGAGGAAAAGAGGCATTATTCCCATCTGGTGAAGTGGGATGAGTAGAAGTAATGGAGTAACAGGAAAGCAAGGTCCTGGCCAGGATCACATAGAAGCTGTGCCTTTATAAGTGAGGATGGCCCCTGCTTTTGTTGTTTATTTGGAATTGAAAAGGTAGAGGCCAAACCACGCAACAGTGTGAGTTCCAAGCATTGTCACTAAAACCTTTTGACTGTGTATGCTTGAGGTGCCGACCACGGTGCCGACCACGGTGGGTGCTTCCGGCTGTCTTGCTAAGGGTGTCTTGGGGTCCACTGTCCCCATCTTTCTTATTAAGAGACCCGTTTGTTTGTTTGTTCGGAGTAATGATATTCTCACTTAAAAAACTTGTCTTTCAGCCTTTCTTTCACCGGGGCATGGCGAGGTGGTACAGTGCAGCCAAAGAAAATCTTCTAGGGAATTTTGGGAAAGTCTTAGCTTTCATGATGAAGGTGCTTCCTCTTCCTCTTCTCCTGTTTGTCCAGTGAGGCATGGCAGTGTAATTCCAGAAGTTTTAACAACTCTTGTTTTCATGGAGATGAAAAACACTTGCTAGTTCGACAGTGCAGGAACTTAGGAAGAGCCCAGGCTCTTGAAGAAGTTGGGCAGTGTAGATTTCCCAAGTCTGGGCTTCCTGTTAGCTGAGAAAATAACGATCTATCTCTTTATGCTACTGATAGGTAGGCATGGCCATGCATCTCCTGGGGAAGGGCAGAAATCCCAGATGGAAGGAACAGAAAACCTGGAGATCAGAAATAGGAGGTGTGTGGGGTAGAAGAAAGGGATGGAACATATGTGGTTTATTTTGGTTGGAGCGTAGAGTATGTAAGAGAAAGTAAAGGGAAATCATTTTAAAAGGCAGTTTTAAGCCAGATATTAAAAGGCCTGATCTTCCAGGTCAAAGAATTTGGCTTTTGTTGTAAAGGAGATGAAGAATCGCTCAAGGCTTCCGGAACAGCAGAGTACAGTGATGAAAACGATCCTTTGTCAAGCAATGACTTGCTGCAGGAGTTCAGTGGCGGAAAGGGGGACCAAGTCTGAGACTGTTACTCATCTGAGTTAGAATGAATGAAGGCTAAACCAGGCAGGGACGGTAGGAATAGATGGGATGGGTGAGTAATGGGAGATACTTTCAGGACAAAGAAGACAGATGTTGATGTGTGGAGTAAATGAAGGGAACCTTGTCTGTTTCTGACTTTTATATCTTGATGGTTGAATGTCAAATACATGGGCTGGCTAGGAACCAGGGCTTTTTTCTTTTTGAGTAGAACATAAAGGAAATACTAAAGTTGAAGATTTCTTTCTAAACATGAAAACACTAATGGATGGTCTGTTTATTTCTTCTTTCTAACTTCAAAGTTTCCTTGGTGAAGATTTTAATAAATTGAATCCTTTGGAATGAAGTCTCCATGAGGTTAGACACATTGTTCTGTTCACTGTTGTTTTCTCGCACCTAGACAAGTCCCTGGCACGTACTATACCTTCAGTAAATATTTGTCAAATAAATGGATGAATGGATTGTTCATTATCTTGGGAAATTTTGAGGTGTGTAGTCATTCTTTATTTAATAATATCCGGGATTTTTAGACCAGAAAAGGACTTTAAAGTTTCCCTGGTCGAGTCTTGTATTTTCAAAGGAAACTGATTCACAAATTATGGTGCAAAGATAGGATTTTTTAAATGTATGTGTATTACGTTTTTAGGGACCAATAAACCAAAAGGAGAAAATAATATTTGTGTGCAAATCTGCTCAAAAACCATCTTTGTATAAATAAATATGTAATTTTTGGTTTCTATATGCCTAATACTGTTCAAGATGTAGTAGGATGATTAAAAAGAAGATTCAGATCTAATCCTTATCCTCAAGAAATTGCAGTTCAGGGGTGTCTGGGTGACTAAGTGGGTTAAAGCCTCTGCCTTCAGCTCAGGTCATGGTCTCGGTCTCGAGCCCCGCATCAGGCTCTGCTCAGCAGTGAGCCTGCTTCCCTCTCACTCTCTGCCTCTCTCTCTGCCTACTTGTGATTTCTATCTGTCAAATAATTTAAAAAACTCTTCAAAAAAAAAAAAGAAATTGCAGTTCAGTTAAGGAGATAAAATGAAGGCATAGGAAATACCTAGAGCACAATCAAGAACTATAATTGGGTAGGTTTGCATATATGGATTCATTAAAAGAAGAAATTAATGTGACCTAGAAACTCTGTTCTGTAATTTTTTAAAAATATTTACATGAGAGCAGAAATGATGCAATTTATTAAATTATCAGTTGGCATGAAGCTGAACAGAGTGGAATTCAATATGAATTCAAAACAATGGGGTGAATGTAATGAGGTGAATTTAAATAGTGTAAATAGCTTAATAATGCTTAATAAGAGGTTAACAATAACTGAGATTTTACTATGAAACAGGGACTATTTAGTGCTTTACCCTTGTTATTTCACTTGGTCCTTATATTACTTCATGAAACTTTTTTTTTTTAAAGATTTTATTTATTTGAGAGAGAAAAAGAGAGCATGAGCACATGAGCAGGGGTGAGGGGCAGAGGGAGTGGGAAAAGCAGACTTCCTGATGAGCAGGGAGCCAGAGGCAAGACTCCATCCCAGGACCCCGGGATCATGACCTAAACTGAAGGAAAGCCTTAACTGACTGAGGCACCCAGGCCTGCTATGAAACTTATTTTAATTCTTGTTTTTAAGGGTAGGTAATATTCCCAGAGTCACATAATTCATATGATAAATCTGTGCTTCAAATTCAGATCTAAAACTCTTATCTCCTACTAAATCATATTGCCTCAATAGCTTTAAAAAGGATAAACATGAACTTCTGTTTTTATATATTTAGTGTGAAGTCCCTCACTAATTTGAGGTACAAATGAGGTCATTTATCTTTATAATAAGCAGATTAAATATTCAAGACCCCAGTAGCTCAATTAGCAATGTGTCTGTTCCAAAAGGGGCTTTTTTTTAATTGCCCAAATTCTAACTCTGACGAAGACATTACTTCTGATTCCAGTAGCCAAATAAGGAAAGAACTGGCAAATCTCTTTGGGATTTGAAAAGTTCCAGTTTCCAGGGGTCATTGTTTTTGGTGCAGCCTTATCTGTAGTTGAGAACAGACCACACAGAGTTTGAAACAGCTTTCTTCTTTGAAGAGGAAATGGCACCATTGCTAGGACAGAACACTGTGTAGGGCACACTCATCCTCTATCTGGGAGGAGGACCCCACACTTTCCAGCTCTTGCTGGACTAAGAGCAATTACAATGGACTTCCAAGTTGACAGCTTGATGGTTTACATTCATATGCTCAGCCATTGTCCCAAACATACCTCCAGCAACAAGTGTCAGACTGAACCTTCAGTATCAGCCATGTGCCATGTCAGAACTGGCCCTTACACTGCACTTTTGTTCTAGTATTGAGTCTGGGTTTACCAATCCAGACTGTTCCTTCTATGATGGGACCTTTCTTATCATTGGGCCTCAATCAAGAACATCCCAATCCTCAAGTTTTAAAATAATGTCAAATTTTGAAGAAGAAGAGGCCTTGATGCCTTTCCTTCAGGGCACCGTGTGTTGCATGCATATTTACTTAACTCCTATCTACCCATAAGTTCTACATATGATACCAGTCATGTTGATGGCTCCCAAATGTGTACTTGGAGCTGAAAACCTTTACCAAGAACTTCAAATTTGCATGTTCATTTGCCTGCCCAACATCCTTACCTGGAGATCTTCCAGGCATTTCAAATGCAATAAATCCCAACTAGAATTTTTAATTTCCTGCTTCTAGACCTGTTCAACAATCATTTTAGAACCTCTAAAGACTCAGATATTCAATCCAAAAATCTGAAAGTCTGACTGGATCCCTTCCTTCTCCTCTTTTTCTACATCCAATCCATCAGCAAATCCTACTGGCTCAATCTTTATAATATGTCCTAATTCCAGCATATTCTACTTCTCCCCTGCAAATGCCTTGGTTCATACCACCATCATCTCTTGCTGGCACTGGTCTTCCTGCTTCAATTCCCCCTTTTCTAACCTCACAATCCATTCTCTCCATAGCAGAGTGGTCTTTCAGTAATGTAGTGAAATCATATCTTTCCTCTACTTAAAATCCTTCAAAGGTTTCCTATTAGTCTTGGAATAGAATCCAAATTTCTTCCTTCATTTTATACCACTTTTTCTTTCACTTTTTCTAACTGCAGTAATCCTTGTCTCCTCTCTGTATTTAGAACACACAAAGCAACTTTGTATCTCAGGTCGTTGTTTTGCCGTTCACACTGTAGATTTTTTCATCCTTCAGGGTTTCTGCTTAAATTTCACTCTTCAGAGAGGCTTTCCTTAATGAATGTAACAAAAATAGCCCTACCCAGATATTCTCTTTCTTATCACACTTTCCTGTACTTTGTAACATTTATCACACTATCTTGTTTTTTAAAAGGTTATTTAATTCTTTGTCAGTTGCCTTTACCCATGTGAATTCCATGAGGGTTGGGGGTGGGTTTGCCTTTTCTTGTCTGTATCCCCAGTGTTAAACTTCTAGCACTTAGTAGGTACTCCATACATAATCTGACTCACTTCGAATAATTATGAGATGTCTGTCGCACTTCAGAAGTAATTCTTGGCCTGTTTTTTTAACAGCTTAACTCGGTGACTCTCAATCATGGCTTCATGTTAGACTCATTTGGGGAACTTTAAAAAAAGTACCAACACTTTGTCTCCACACCACGTCCATTAAATCAGAGTCTCTGGAGGTGGGATCTAGGTACCATTATTTGAAAAGCTCCGTTAGTGGATTTTTAATCTACAACCAGCTTGGGATATCTGTGGGTAACTATTATTCCCTCCAGATCACCTCTTTTCTTCCTTCATTAATGCCATTTAGTAGGATCCTATTTCAAATGATTTCTCCAAGAAATATTTCTGGAGAGACAGAAAACATTTCTTTATGGCCCTTACCAAATGATTTGTAAAGGCCACTTCAAGTTTGGTATTGATCTGTGGGTCACAAAACTTGTTCCCTGATGATGTAGATATTTTTATCTGCATGGGATTGGGTTTCTTTGGGGTACCAGGAGAACAAATACTTCCTGGAGGAGAGTTTGTGTAGATGTGTCCGCCTATGAGTAATTATGCTATTCAGATTTCACTCATAAGTGTTTGCTTTTTGTTTATACTTTCACCTTTCCCTGTGGTTGGACAATCTCCCAGATACCTGCATGATGTGCTGTCCATTTAATAGAAGTATTATCATTTGCTGAAGGACTCCTTATTAGAAATGCTTTCCCTGACCATTCTACCTAAAACGGCACCCAACCACTGTCATCTCCCTTCCCCTCCTTGCTTTATTTCCGTTTACATAACTTTTCACTAATTAACAAGTATACTTATTTGTTTATGCTGTGTTTTCTTCTGCTGGAATATAAGCTCCACAAAGATGGGATTGTGACTGTTCATTGCTCTATCCCTAGTAGCATTCAGTAGGTATTTGTTGAAAAGATGAGGGAATGAATGAACAGTGTTCTGGCTACGGGGTCTCAAAATTGATTGCGTGTTCTCTCTTTCTTCCTTCTTTTATTCCCATGGCATTTTGCTATATCAGGAAGCATCACTTAGGAAAAAGAAATATTAGTGGTTCTGGGAACCATTTTGTCCATGATTTAACAGTCCCAATTTTCCCCCAATAGTAGTAGTTAACATGCATGTGATCTATTTGCCTCAGATATTAACTACAATAGTATGTAATCCATAAAAATATTTCCTGTTTATACCAAAACAATATCTGCTAATGTGGGATATACTTAAGGACCATCAGGAATGTCTAGTAATTGCTGAGGGCAAGAGTTTCTTTGGCTTATAGGGAGCTAGTTGAGAGACATTTCTCACACGCCTCCTATTTGAGGGCATCGTGATAGGTATACAGAAAAATACGCATACAGATAGGGGTATAGAAAAAACAGGCATTTTCTACCTTCTGAAATCTTACAATCTATTTAGTGATATAAATAAACCATATGTATATAAAATGTGAGAATGATAAAATGATAAGAAAGATACAAAATATAAAATAGATTCAAAATACAAATTGAATAATATTATCTTGGAGATATATATATATATACATATATATATATACATATATAAAATATGGGAGGCATATTATATAAATGTGTATACACACACACACACACACACACACACACACTAGTTGAATTAGACAGACTAGCCTAGAATTCCTGAAAACTGAGTTTTAATTTAAAATGTGAAGGCAATAAAGAAAGTAGATGCATTCCCTTTGGTGCTTTTCTGTTCACAAGCCCTGAACTCTTTACCTAACTCTTGCCTGGATTCCACTTCCTCTTTATAACATGTGATTTACCTTTTTCTCCTTGATGGACTTGTAAGTTTTAATGTCCAACCAGCTGCCATGAGAACAATATGAGAGTTGTTACTTTAAATCATATATTGGCTATAATGCTAGTTATAGTCTAAAACACTAGTTCTACAATTATAGTTATAGTTATAGTATAGTATAGAACGCTAGTCAGACTGTGTCCCTGTTGTCGTTTATTAGACTATATTGGACTCTTGAGCTGGACATCTTCTCTTTTCCCCTCCAGACTATCTCTTGATGTTTTTCTATCCTGCTCTGTGGCCTGCTGGGCTTCCCTGTAAGAACTGGTTGGGTTCAGCCAGTAGGAAACATAGGAGATGGGCATAAGGGAAAGCAGTGAGGTTTGAGTATTTGTTCCCCTGGCTCCCAGGCTCTTGGGTCTGTACCTCTCAACAGGCAGCATTCTGTACACAGTTCTTTCTGTCTCCTGGTACCATTAACTGGTACCATTCCCCTTACCTCTTTCTGTTTAGGGAGATAACATCTTCCAGCCTTGGATTAGCTTTGAGGTATTTTACTATCACTTGTGCTTTCTTTCCATCCTACCCTGACCTTTGTAATTTGTCTCTATCTTGACTGTTCCTTAAAGTATTTGCTATAAGTTGCCATCAACTTCCTGTTGAGACTCTGATCAACTTGCCAAACGAGAAGGGAGTCAGAGTCTGAAATGTCTAACCCTCTAATCCCATGGTTGGCTTCAGTGGTAACCAAGTCCCATTCTTACCTCCATTCCAAAAGTTATTAACATAGAAAAAGGTACCTTTAAGCTTTCATCATTTAGAAAATTCTAAAGGTTTTGGGAAGTCTGTGCCAGAAATGGGGATGGGGATGTTAAATCACAGTATCAGAGAAGAGCAAATACCAATGTGTGTGTGCTTTAATAGTATATAGGTACTGGAATAGGGAATGGGTAAGCCTCATCAAGACAGAGATGTTAAATAAGGTTACTGGCAATGGAAGAAGTCCTTCATGTTTCAGGCAAAACCAGAGGAACAAAAGAGATGGAAGAGCTGGAATATTTTTGCAATATTGCCTTGAGGTAAGGAATACCTAAGACTATGGGGCTACCATCCCATCTCTTAGGGAGGAGGAAATTGCAACACAGGTCAAAAAAGGTGGAATGTGTCTCACTTTGGTCATATGTTAAAACAACAAACTGAAACTCTGCAACCCTCTATATTAAATCAGTTAAACTCCTCATGGAATTTGGGATTTTCTTCCAAATTTTGCTGAGCTAACTCAAACCTAAAACATCCGGGTCTGTTTGTTTGTTTGCTTGCCTGTTTTTTCTCAGAACAATACCCACAGGGATTAGGATTCAATGGAGATAATTTTTTTTTTAAGATTTTATTTATTTATTTGACAGAGAGAGATCAGAAGTAGATGGAGAGGCAGGCAGAGAAAGAGATAGAGGGAAGCAGGCTCCCTGCTGAGCAGAGAGACCGATGCAGGATTCGATCCCAGGACCCCGAGATCATGACCTGAGCCGAAGGCAGCGGCTTAACCCACTGAGCCACCCAGGCGCCCAATGGAGATAATTTTGAGAAAAGCCTATTATTAGAGAAAAAAGACAATTATTTAAATAATTTTGAATTGTTGTATAATCAGTAAAGATGAAAATGAAAAATGAAGTTCTGTTGTCAGAGCTCTGTAAGGTCATCGTTTTTAAACTGTGTGAGTATCCCATGGGACAACTGGAAGAGATGATGTCATCCTTGGATACCTGTGTTCTTGACAGAGCACTCTCAGACTGATCAGGGAATCAATAGTTGCCAGGAATCGCTCAAACAAAATTATAGTAATTGTAAGCATAAAATAATTTTCTTGGTTTACTTTGACTAACTCTTGGATTGCAATTTGTCTATATTAGACTGACAAGATATGTCTGCTGCTGACTCAAGTGTCACATTGGCACATTGAGCATGCGGATTTCTATTTTAACATTGAAGGGGAGGGCAGTAGGCCACTCTTGATTTGACTCACTTAGAAAAGCCCTAAGAATTGAGATAAATTTCAAAATGATGTGAAAGAAATCTGTGATATTTAAGGTCTGATCAGTACCTAATAGTGGTTTAAAATTTAATAATTAAACCCTGCTGATCGAATAAAGATTATGCCAAATCTGTAAAGGAGAAATAAATATGTCTTAAAATTTGGCATTCTTTCTGGAAACAAAGAACCATCAAGGCTGAGAAACTGCTAATACATTTCTCTTCTTAAACAGAAGTTAGAATTAAATTTTTTTTTAATTCAAATGAGAGATGCAATTTAAATACGATACTAATTTGCACATTTCCCACATTTTCCACAATATTTCAACTGTACAATGATGATATGGACAGAATTATATGTTTCTATATTCTAATATATTTAATCCTGGCAGACTTTATTATTAATTTCTGTAGAAGAGACATCATCACTTTTAAATGTTTGCACGAAGAATTGCACAGGAGAGACATTGTTGTTTGTTTTGGCATTTTTATTCAGATAGTATTACAGATCTTTAACTTATTGTTCTGAGTTACAAATTTAATATTCAGTATTTCACTTATTTGTGTCATTTTTGCAAATAATACAAGAAAGAACTTCTTATGTATCTTCTGAAAATGTGTAATTTTTTTTAAGATTTTTTTTTTTTTTGACACAGAATGAGAGAGAGAGATCACAAGTAGACAGAGAGACTGGCAGAGTGGGAGTGGGGAAGCAGGCTCCCTGCTCAGCAGGGAGATCGCTGCTGGGGCTTGATCCCAGGATCCTGAGACCATGACCTGAGCCGAAGGCAGAGGCTTAACCCATTGGGCCACCCAGGAACCCTGAAAATGTGCTATTTTTCTATGCTTAAAAATTGTCTGCCAGTAAAGAACCTTTGTAACTCAACAATAAATAAACAATGCAATTAAAAAATGGACAAAGGACTTGAACCGACATTTCTTCAAAAAAGATCAATGTCCACAAAGCACATCAAAAGGTGATCAATGTCATTAGTCATTAGGAAGATATAAATCACAGCCATAGTGAGATACCATTACACACTCTCTAGTACAGCCATAAAAAAGGGAAACTAACAAGTGTTGGTGAGGATGTGAAAAAACTGGAACTCTCATAACGTTGTTGGTGGGACTGTAAAATGGTGCAGCTGCTGTAGAAAACAGTTTGGTAGCTCCTTAGTAAGTTAAACATCGAATTACCATATGACCCAGTGATTCCACTCCTAGGTATATATATAAAATAACTGAGAACAGGTGTTCAAACAATAACCCATATGTGAATGCTCATAGCAGCTCTATTCACAATAGGCCAAAGGTGGAAAGAACCCACATATCTATCGGAGGATGAATGGAGAAACGCATTGTGTTATACTCATATCATGGAATATTATTTGGCTAAAAGAAAATGACGTAGGTCCATGCTACAAAATGGATGAAACTTGAGAACAATGCTAAGTGAAAGAAGATGGATGTAAAAGGTCACATGTTATGGTTCCATTTGTAGGAAGTATTCAGAAGAGGCCAATCCAAGAGACAGAATGCAAGTTGATGGTAACCTGGTTACAGTCTCTCTGTCTACTTGTGATCTCCTTGGGGGCGAAGATGGGAAGTGGAAACAGGCAGTGAATTAATGGATATGGGGTTTTGGTTTGGGAAGGTGAAAATGTTCTGGAACTAAATACTGGTGATGGTTGCCTAACACCATGAACATGCCTAAAGACATTTTATTTGTAGCGACTTTAAATGGTTATAATGCTACATTTTATGTTATGTGTATTTTATCACCAAAAAAAGAAAAAGAAAAAAATTTTCTGCCCACTCATAGATTCAGGATATTCTTTTTGAGGCAGGTATGTATATTTATTCTTGTACATGATAGAAGAAATTTCACTGTTTTTCAAAAGAATCTTTCTATAATTGGATGAAATGATACCCTTTTGAGTGAACAACAAATAACCATTAAGAATGTGCATTCATATTGATTTTGTGACAACCTTTTGAATTATGTGATTAGAATTTCCAATCTTAAACCCAATGAAATCTTACAAGCTCAGACATAATGCTGTATTTCAAGTGACAGGTACAGAGTAAGGGATCAGAGACATGTTTTAGAATTAAGTGGATCCATATTCTGCTTTTCTAATACCAGATGTGGAACATTGGGCCGGGTATAGTAATCTCTCAAGTCTCAGTTTTCTCATGAGTAAAGTGGGAATAGTATCTATTTTACCATGATGTAAGAATTGAGTAAGTACATATATGAAAAGTAGTTAGCCCTGGACCCAGCTTATAGTAAATGTTCGGTATGGGAGTCACTTCTAAAACAGGCTTTTGTGTACTTTTTCTAATCCTTATATAAGTTTCGTGGGATGTTTACCTTTGGTGGGAAAGAAGCCCACTCAACCTGCCTTAGCAGGGTTCTAATAGGGAGCGTGTCTTTGATATGCTGACTAAATTCTGGCACAAAGCAGTAATTTTGATTAAATGAAGAGGTCATCAGTTAAAGTGTTCACCTCCCTACTTTCACAGCCACCTTTTCCCCACCTTAGCCCTCTGTATTCCAGAACCCTTTCACAGAAGAGAGCAATCTACTTTTGGTAAAACTCTAGTGCTAGCTCAACGCGATCCCTTTACTAAAATCCTCACAAGTAGGACGCGTTAGCACGGCAAAGAAAAAGATGGTGATTGACTATTTGAAGTTTATAAAGAAGGAAGGAAGGGAGGGAGGGAGGGAAGGAAGGAATAAAGGAAGGAGAAAGGGAGACCGAGAGGCAGAGAGGGATGAAGAAAGAGGATAGGCGGGTGGAAAGAAAGCTGGTTTTCTTTAAGCTCAGAATTACTGATTTCAATAGGTCCAAGGACACATACTGCGAGGCCGTGTGGGTCACACTCGCTCTGATATTCAGCCAACTGAATAAAGAAGCTGCCATAAAAACTTAAAGGAAATCGTGACTCTTGCAAAACAAAGGACAAAGGGTGCGCAAAGGATCATAATTCAAATGGGAAATCCGCCCGATAGTCCCAGCTCAACACACGGCTTTCCACATCTCCCTGACATTAAGTCAGCTTGCTGGACTTCAGCTGCACCTAAAGCAGTTTTGCTAAAGGGTGTGAAGAAAACACTTAAGTGTAGAATTTATTCCCTGATCCTCAAGGAGCTTACAACAGCGCTGGGGAGATTAGCCGTGTAACTAACACTCCAGGGCGGTCAATGAAACGTGACAAACGAGTTGGCAGGGGCCTTGGAGGCGGAGGAATTCACAGTTAAGGATCATTTGGGGCTAGGGGCTTGTCAAGGAAGACTTTAAGAGGTGGGAGGTAAGTTAGGCGCTAAATAGCGGGTAGGGTTTTAGGCGGGCGGGAAGGCGTGGCGTTGGGAACCGAAGACTCCCGCAGCGCTTGTCCCGCCGGCGCGCGCAAGGGACAGGCCTAGCCCCTTGGGCCACGGCGCGTGCGCAGTCTAGCGCTGGCGCCGGGCGCGCGTCCCGCGGAAAGCCCGCCAGGATCCGAAAACGCGAGACCCCGCGGTCCAAGGCGGGAAAAGGCTCGCGCATGCGCGTCCCGGAGCTTCGGGCTCGCCGGGATGGGGAAGGGGAGGTGGAGTTTCCAACAGGGAACTTGACCCGTTAGCAGCCGCGGCTATGGCGGCGCGCTCGTCGCCCTCGCCGCTCCCTCCGCCCTCAGGGCGACAGTTGGGCCCCTGGTCCCCACGTGTTGGGCGGGGAACTGTGGTACACGCAGTGCGCAGCGAGGCCTCGGGGCTTGCGAGCGCAGTGCGGGAAGGCGTCGTGGACAAAAATGATATATGCTGGCGGGGCGAAGAAGGGTCAGGGGGCCGGCGAGGGCCAGGGGGGGCGGCTCCGGCTCAGGCTCCCCTCCTCAGCTCGCCCAAGGGGTCCAAGCGGCTAGAGGGCATCTCGGTAGAGGAGGCGATGGTGACCCGGACGCAGCTGCTGGAGGAAGAGCTGAGCAGCCTAAAGGAGGAGCTGGCCCTGTGTCAGGTATCGAGGTGGCCGCCGGCCTTTCCCCTACACAGCGGGGCCGGGGCCGGGCCGGTGGGTAGGCGCGCCCCTCTCCCTCTGCCTTAGGCGGCGTCGCTGCGCGGGTTCGGGACCCACCCATCTCCGCCCCGCGGCGCTCCCTCCCGGCTTCCACACGCAGCCCGGCCCCCTGCTTGGTGCTGGGGGGACGCGGCACTGCCCGGCTTCCTGACCTGGGGCTCCCACCCCTCTCCGAACAGGCTGGGCAGGGTTCGCCTCGGCGCCCTGGGTTTGGTTTTCTTCACTTGGATGCCACCAAAACGTGCAGTCGCACCGCCCCCCCTCCCCAAAAGCCCAAGTTCCCGGTCGTGACGGTTAAGTGGTACTTGGAGAGGAGTTGAGTGAGTCCACGAGTTGATAGGTTGAACAGGAAAGTTGAAACACATCTATTAAAATGAAATCCACCGATGAAGGAACCTGTTTTTAATTTGCAAACCCACACTTGTTCTTAAGTCAACCTAAGTTAAACTTAAGTGGTAAACACAAATCAATAATTTTTAGGGAGTCTTAGGCCGGGAACTTTCACACATAATAGACGATGCTTGATGTTTATTAATCAGCTATACGAATTCTATAGTCCTTGAGACAGAAAATTCATTTTCATGTCATCGTGCCAGTGAAAATCATTTAGTAAATCAATTATGTTAATTTACTTGCCTGTTCTATGTAGGGTTATTAAAGATGGCTTGACTGCATTCATGTTCAAAGAGATTTGATTTCATTTGAGTTTTGCATCCTTACCGCCATCTCTTCTCTGATTTTACCAGAACCTTTAGACAGCGTTGGGCGATATAAATGTTGGGGATTCACTCAACAATAAATCGTTCAATCACTTTGTCTTCAAGATAGAACCGATTAGGAATTGCTAACAACCAGGGTAACTTTATGAACAGTATCATCAGTTAGGTTAGTAAAAATTCTTGAAATTCATTCTCTCTCATAGTTTGTTCTATTGGATTATTTTGCCCCTTTTGTAGGTCCTTGCTGATTGAGTCAAGGCTGTAAAAACAGGACAGTTTTGTTCAAATTGAATATGCATTTGTTTAAACAGGCTGGGGAAATATATGTGACTGCTTTTTCATTTTCCCATTTTCTGTTCTTCACTGGATAAGGAGCGAAGGAACAAATGAGAGACACCAGTGAACTAAAGCATTTTTGTCCTCTGCACACCTCACCCTTGGATAAAGATGTTAACCCATGATAAGGGTTTTGTAACTTGGACAAGTCCTAATCTCAGATGCTATTTGCCCATATCTTCTTTACTCTCCCTTTTCCCTTTATATCCTAGTTACAGCTGTCTAAGGAGCTGAGATACTTTTTACAACTGACTTAAGGAAATCACTCTGTTGGAAACAGCCCACTGACCCCCTCCCCCAAATCCATTCCCTAGTCTTTAAAAATGTAGTTTCACATATGGTGTTGGCTCTTGTGACCTTGGAAATATGTGGACTAGGAAGATGATTAGATTGCTCTAGGCAGATGTAAGAATAGAGATGGTCATAATTGGGCTAGGATCATGGTTCTTGAGATTTTTGTAGTATTGACACTGTCAGATAACCACAGGCATTCCAGTAATGTGAGATGAGATTGTCAGTATCCCATTCAAAACTGTGGTCAAACCACACTCCTGCTCTTGGGTAAACTTGGGAGAAATAACAATTGAACCCCCAATTGTTTTATAAAAAAAAAAAAAATTTACATAAACATTCACTTTTAGACCTTTTTATTTTGTTCTACTTACTTTCTTAGCTAGAAATCACATACCCAAAAATGTAGGATTAACCCCGTTTTTCAAACCTTTCAAAAATTGCAACTCAACATAAATTCATTTTTCATCTTAACCTAGTATGTATACACACATACATATACCTAGAATTTCAGGAACAATGTTTACTCTGTTTGTCATGGACTTTGATTTTTCTTCAAAATTCTATTTTTTAAGAGAATACCGCTCAGATCTACCAAATTAATTTGACACAGAAATGGATCAAATGTACATTTTGAGGAAAAATATTTCTGCAAATTAATCTAGTCATAAGTAGTAGCTTCATACAGGTTAGTTGGGTTTTTTCCCATGTTTAGCTTACAGGAATTCAATTATATGTACTTGGTGGAGAACAAGAAGATTTGAGTGGGTCCATATACCATTCCACCCCATTGGAGTTACTCAGAATAAGCATATAAAAGAAAACAATATCAGTTCCAAGTATTTATCATCCAACTTTATGTGAGTGTAAAATTGAAGGTTTTTTTTTTTTTTAATGGCTCCATACTAGCAAGCAACATGCACATAATGCTTAGCTGAAGAAAACATCATTAACTTCAGTGTGGGGAGAAAAGTTGTCTGAATTGGACCTACTGAGGATAAGAAATTGGCTTCCTAATATAGCTTGTCCTTCAAGTGTGCTTCAAAGGACAATTTAAAGTTTGTGACATTTATGCCTTATTCATTGATTTAGAACCCAACTTCACCATACTCTTAATTTTGATTATGAATTTCAAGAATGTGTTCTATTTGCAGTTTAGGATATTGTAAGTATGTGTATGGGCACATTTATTACCACCCATAGAATACCAGAAGATAAGAAGTAATGTTACATATGTGTAATATATAGACATATATATACATACAAATATATTTGTGTGTAATGTATGTATGTATATCTCAAAGCTTATTTTCTTTTTCAGTTGCAGCCAAAAATAATTCACTAAACCTGTGAGCCAGTTTCAGGTTCAAACTTATTTAGGGCATTTAAATGAAATATATGTTGATACCTGGCTGGATAAGCCGGTAGAGCGTGCAGCTCTTGATTTCCAGGTTGTGTTCAAGCCCTGCACTGGATGTAGAGTTCACTTAAAAAATGAAATTAAAAAAATATGTATATGTTTATTACTCCAACTTTAGTGATGAAACTAAGTCTAAATGAAGCATGTGATATTAGAATTAAGATTATATGACTAGTTATATTTTTTGTTAAGATATTTAGGTATGTTGAAAACTTATCCATTTCATAAAGAAGAACAATTTGAAAACCCATTTTGTAAAAAAGATTTTATTTATTTATTTGACAGAGAGATCACAAGTAGGCAGAGAGGCAGACAGAGAGAGAGAGAGTGGGAAGCAGCCTCCCCACTGAGCAGAGAGCTGGATGTAGGGCTCAATTCTAGGACCCTGAGATCATGACCTGAGCCAAAGGCAGAGGCCTAACCCACTGAGCCACCTAGGTGCCCCTTGAAAACCTATTATATAATTAAAATCCTCACCATTGTTAGTAGTTGTGTTTTGGTATGTGAATCTTTTTGTGTAATTATTTTTTGTAATAATAATTTATTGAGAGGCTACTTTGTGCTATGCTTTGTAATTAAACTCATTCCATTGTTTTCCCTGCGTTCTGGTAGGCAAATTATTTATTTAATGAGGGACATAGTTTTCATATGTTTGTTGAATTCATTCCTCCAGTAGAGATAAAACGAGGGTCTGTTATGTTGCCAGTCATTAAACTAGGTGCGGGGAAAAGTATGTACCCAGTGAAAAAGATAATTTTGGGTGTCTGTGTCTGCCAAGTTGATACTTATTTCCCTACCAGCTAATAAGTGAAAGCCAAGGTGAGTCCATTACTAAGATAATATAGATTCAAATCTCTGAGTATTTGGTCAACTCTTTTGTAGGCTGAGTTTACTATACTTTGTGATGTAGAGATTTTTTTCGGTTTTCTTGCTGTATCTCTTTCACTGTGCTAGAGCTAAGCCGTTTGTCATTAAGTCATATTTAAGTGGAAGTAATTCATTTTATAAATTATGAAATTTTTACTCTTTTACATTTTTACTTAATGCTAACCTTAATTCTTAGTATTTTAGGTAGAAAAGTTGAGGTGAAAATACATGTAAATCTTTGCTATTTTGTTTTGAAGTGAACTGTAAGATAAATTTATAAATATTACTGATTTCCAGGGATTTTGTAATTTCCTCATCATGCTTTTAAAAATAAGAGCTATTAGAGCACATTATGTTGCATGGTTTATTCTTTCTTACCTTCACTACCTTCTAGGCAGGTTATGACATGTGATTTATATACTGACATTTCTTGTTTTTAACTTGAATCATTTTAATACCCAAATTCTAAATTCTTGTTTCTAAAAGGATAAAGTAAAGCATGATATATAGGAATGTTTAAATAAGGTAGTACTCTCTAGTACTTGGGCTGTCAGAAGTCTTCTGAAAACAAGTAAGTAAGCAGTCAAAGTAGATCAAAGATTTGAGCATTAAAAAATGAAAACATAAAAATTTTAGAAGGAAGTGAATGTAGTAAATATATTTGTAATCTCTGAGTAGAGAAGGCCAATCAGAAAAATTGATAATAAAATCCATAAGCCATAATAGAAAAGATGGAGAAATATGAATATATAAAAGTAATAATTACCTTTTTGCAAAAGCACTCCATCATAAATAAAGTTAAATAAGCAACAACGTACTGGAAAACAATATTTGTAACCCATTTTGTGGACATGAGTCTAATTTTAAGATTCCCAGCAGTAACTTTTATATTTCATTTGCAGAACTTGGTCACATCCCATAGGTAAGAGGGGCCAGGGTTTTACTTGGGCAGCAAAGAGCCAAATGGTTTATGTTACCAATAGGAAGGAGAGAATGGATGATGGACACAGATCCAAATAGAAATATCTGTCGCACAAGTAAAACCAACCAGCCAAATAAAATAATATGAAATGTGCTGTGAAAAAAAAATTAAATAGGGTAAAGGGTTATCAGAGACTTAGGAGTTTGGGTGGCTGTAAATATAGTAGTCAGAGAATTTTCTTTTGAGGTGACATTTAAGCAAAGACCTGAATGAAGTGAGGAAATAATCTACATGAAAATCTGGTGCATGGTACATGTGCAGAGGCCCTGGCACAAGTGGAACAAGAAAACCAGTGTGTATAATAAATGGAGAGAGTGATAGATAAGGTTGCAGAGGTGTGTATGGGTCAGATAATGTTGGGTTTTGTAGCCTTGTTATAGAATTTGGATTATTTTCTTAATCTGATGGGAATCCATTGGAGGATTTTGAGCTAAGGAGGCCAGGGGACCACTATGGATGGCTAGGCCAGAGATGGGGTTGATTTGGACTAGGAGGATGGTGGTGGAGGTGGTGAGAAATGGTTAGAACGGGACATATGTTGTAGGTAAAAACAATAGGATTTACTGACTGGATATGAAATATGAAGAAAAGAGAACAGAATTGACTTGTAAGTGTTAGGCCTTTGAGCAAACGACTTAGATGATGGCATCATTTTCTGAGCTGAAGAGTAGTAAGTTTGTAAAAAGTAGGAAATCAATAATTTTTTTAAGTTAAATTTGAGATATCTACTAGGTATTCAGATGAAATTATTGAGTTGGAGATTGGTGTCTGCACCTAGGGGTGGAGAAAACAGCTAAGGATGGAAATGTTGTAAGTCCTCAGTATGTAGTTAATACATAAAGCCATGGAACTGAATGAGGTCCCCTAGAGCAATGGTTCTCAACCTTGAGTGCACAAAATCACCTGAGGAACTTTTAAAAAAGATACTGGTGCTTGAAACTTACCTGAAACCAATTAAGTCAGAATCTCTAGATCATCACTGTTTTTAAAAACTTCTTTTAAAAACTTCTCCCAAAGTGACTCATAACTCAGTCACAATTGTCGTAACAACTGGCCTAGGCATTACGACTAAAACTGCCCATTGTCTATGGGATTCAGCTACATAGAGGACCTTGAAAAAGGAATTTAACATCATAGCGGGGAGGGACATCTGACTGGTGAAAGTAATAGAGTGAATGGAAGTGAGGAAGTAGAGACCATTATTATAGGTAACTCTTACAAGGAATTTTGCTGAAAAGGGGGGCTGCAAAATGGAGCAGTAAATAGAGAGCAATTCTCTTTTAAAGCAAATTTTGTCATGTTATTCAGCATTCCAACCTTTACAACCCTGAAGTGTCGCTGGTAGAAATAGTAAACATGAATGTGAAGTGCCAGAATGTGGAGTGCTAAGAACTTCTTAAAATAAAGCTTTCCTGTTCTATATAGTAATAGAACTAGGGATCAAGTAATTTCTTTCATTGTTTTCATTTAATGTAGTGTCTTCTCTGATTTAACTACAAAGCAGTGCATTAAAAATGTCTTTTGTTTCTTTAAGGCTGATAAAGAATTTGTATGGTCTTTGTGGAAACGTCTCCAGGTGACAAACCCAGATCTCTCACAAGCAGTCAGTTTGATTGTAGAAAGGTGAGCTCTCAAGTTACTTTTCTATGAGTATTTGGTTTGTTGAATTTGTTTTGCTTTATTATTAAAATTAAAACTTGGCATTAAGTCCCTAAAGAGATTTGACTTCCAAATGAATGTGGAGCATGATATTATAATTATTGGACTTATTTCAAGGGGTGCCAAGTCACCAAATACAAATAGGCCATGTCTCCTGCTCATATTCTGATGTATTTGGGAAGTTGGCAGGTAAGAGATAATGCTATGACTTGGACACTGTGTGCGTCTAATGTGTCTGTGTATATGTGTGTGTTGAGCTCTCACAGCTCAACTTTAAAAATTGGAGAAGTACCTATTATTTGGCTTTTTACTCTGAAACCACCTCTATTCACAGCTTTCTAGACATGGCTCACTTTTCCCCTGAGGTAACTGCATTGTGTACTATAAAGTCTGAGATGACATTGTCAGAATAGAATAAATGTTCTGAAATAGACAGAGGGATTTCAGTTAGTAGTCTGTATTACACTGTAGGGGATGCCCATTCATTTAACTATAGATTATTGGTCCTCTCCTTGGTCATTAGAAACAGCGGAGTGATGCTGGGTACTCTTTATCAAACATTTGGTATATAGTAGTCCCATGAAGCTTAGCCTAACAATTAAAACACTTGGTTTCTTATTAAATGGTTTCCAGTACATTGCCTAAGTGAGAAGCTAAGCACATGGATGCCTTTTTCCTTTTCTTTAATTGAATCATGATTATATAATCTGAATATCATTTTTTTAACACTTTATTTATTTATTTGACAGACAGAGATCACAAGTAGGCAGAGAAGCAGGCAGAGAGAGAAGAGGAAGGAGGCTCCCTGCTGAGCAGAGAGCCCGATGAGGGGCTTGATCCCAGGACCCTGGGATCATGACCTAAGCCGAAGGCAGAGGCTTTAACCCACTGAGCCACCCCAGCGCCCCTGAAATTATTATTTTTTTTTAAGATTTTATTTTTACGTGATCTCTACACCCAAATTGCCGCCCATACCTCAAACCCCAAGATCACGAATCACATGCTCTACCGACTGAGCCAGCCAGGTGCCCCTGAAATGTTAAAAAAAAACAATAAACACAAATATCCTGGTAAATGGCCAAAGGAGACATTGCGACAAAAGAGTCAGAATGGTTCATAAATATATAGGGGAAGGTTTCTCTCATTAATAGTCAAAACAATACAAATTATAGCAATGAGGTACATTTTCTTATTAAATTGGGGAAAAAATAGGAAAGCGAAATACTAATGTGATAAATGCTGGTAAAACTGTTATTTTCCGACATTGTTATGGGCAATGGCAACTGGGATAATCCACATAGAAAGTGTCTGGTTTGTACCCTTTGATACACTAATCCTGTTTTTAGGGACCCCGTCTAATGACATAATCCAAAATACATTCAAAGCTGTAGATACAAAGGAGTTTGTGTGGGAATTTGGAAGCAACCTGAACGTCTAAAATATAGGGGAACAGAGGGTTACTAACTGTACCCCACAGGAAACGTTATGTAGCCATCAATACTGGCTGTGAACATGATAGAATGTTAAATGAAAAAAAAAGCCATCTCTAAAACTGGACCACGGAAAGCAGGAGACCAGCTAGGATTCTACACCACACCCCTTCCCAGAAGGGACTTGCATGATGCACGACTCTCTCAGGCCCCATCGTAATACCTGAGAAGGTTCCCTTTACAGAAAGACTTTTTTTCTTTGCCCACTGGGGAAGGAGGGCAACTTAGACTTTATGCTCAAGGAAATGGTATTTTATCATGAGTTGCGTCTGGCTCTGGAGTTCTTGGAAAGTGCCGGTCCATTCTTGAGCTCACTGGCTACCAGTAGTCTTTTGCTGGGCAGGACAGTCACCATCAAGTCACAGCTCACAAGATTTGCCTGAGCTCACGAAGCCATAAATGGTTATGGTCTCAGGTTAGAACTCCGGGGTCGGTCCTTCATTTATGATCCCGTCTTGTCTCTTGGCCTGAGGATAATTCTCAAGGTTGGGATATCATTACACAATTTATTTGTAACTTTCCAGATTTCTGCCATTACAAACATGGTATCACATTGGCTTCTGTCTTCTGTGTTTATTTTACTGGAGCCATTTAAGAGTATAGACTGATGACCCCAGAACCCCTAAATCCTTTGGTGTTTTTCCAAAAGAAAAAGACTGTCTCTTAGGTGAACACGTACACCTTCCAGAAGCAGGACAATGGTGTCGCCCAGAACAATGCTGTTATCGGAGAGAGGACTTTACAGGGTTGTTGTTTGTCTCCTACCAGTGTCCCCAGTGGCAAAGGGACACCCTTGGCTTGTGTCTGACTTAGTTGTCCAGTCTCTCTCTTGTCCGGCGGTCTGCAGCAATTCTTTTTCCTTGGTGTTTCAGGACACTGACGTTTTTGAAAGGCACAGGCCTGTGGTTTTGCAGAAGGTCCCTCTGCTGGGCTCTCTCATGCTTCCCCACAGAGCAGAGAGCTTAACATGGAACTCCTTGATACCAGGACCCTGAGGGTCATGACCAGAGCCAAAGGCAAACACTTAACTAACTGAGCCACCCAGTGCCCTGGAATTTTTGATAGTGCTTATAAAAATTATGTTTACACTATACTGTAGTCTGTTAGTGTGCAGTAGCATTATGTCTAGAAAAACAACGTATATACCTTAATTTAAAAATACTATATTGGTTCCCCCCCCCAAAAAAAATCTTTAATGCTAAAAAAATGTTAAACATCATCTGAGCTTCCAATAAGTTGTAATCTTTTTCTGGTGGAGGGTGTTGCTTTGATGTTGATGGCTGCTGAGTGATCAGGTTGGTATTTACTAACAGTTGGGGTGGCTGTTACAGTTTCTTAAAGTAAGACAACAATGAAGTTTGCCACATCAGCTGACTCTTCCTTTCCTGAAAGATTTCTCTATAGCATGCAATGCTGTTTGATACCATTTTATCCGCAGGAGAATTTCTTTCAAAATTGGAGTCAGTTCTTTCAAACTGAAAGATTCATAAATCCTTTGTTGTCATTTCAACAATCTTATGGCATCATCACCAGGAATCCTCTCAAGAAACCACATTCTTTGTTCATCTGTAAGCAGCAACTCATCATCTGTTAATTGCAGCAGTTCAGTCACATCTTCAGACTCGACTTCTAATTCTAGTTGTCTTGCAGTTTCCACCATACCTGCAATTACTTCTTCCACCAAAGTCTTAAATCCTTCAAAATCATCCATGAGGGTTGGAATCAACTTTGTCCAAACTCTTGGTAATGTTGGTATTCTGACCTCTTCCATGAATCATGACTGTTCTTCATGGGATCTAGAATGGTGAATTCTTTCCAGAAGCTTTTCAAATGACATTGCCTAGAGCCATCAGAAAAATCATGATCTATGGCAGCTCTAGCCTTATGAAATCTATTTCTTCAATTATAAGACTTGAGAGTTAAAATCACTCCTTGATCCATGGGCTTCAAAATGTATGTTGTGTTAATAGGCATTAAAACATTGTCCATCAGAGCTCTTAGGTGACCAGGTAGATTGTCAGTGAGCAGTAACATTTTGAAAGGAATCTTCTTTTTTTTTTTTTTTTGAGCAGTTGTTTTCAACATGGCTTTAAAATATTCAGTAAAGCATGTTGTAAATGGATGTACTGTCATCCAGACTTTGTTGTTCCATTTATTGAGGACAGGAGAAGTAGATTTAGTGTAATTCTTAATGGCTCTATGTTTTTCAAAAATGGTAAATGAGCATTGGTTTCAACTTAAAGTCAGCAGATGTGTTAGCCCCAAAGTAGAGTCAGCCTGTCCTTTGAAGTTTTGAAGCTAGGCATTGACTTCTCTCTAGCTGTGGAAGTTCTAGATTGCATCTTCTTCCAATAGAAGGCTGTTTCATCTATACTGAAGATCTGTCATTTAGTATAGCCACCTTTATTAATTCTCTTAGCTAGATCTTCTGGATAATTTGGTATAGCTTGTCCATTAGCACCTGCTGCTTCGCCTTGCACTTTCAGGTCATGGTGATGATTTCTTTCCTTCAATATCATGAACCAACCTCTGCCAGCTTCAGATTTTTCTTTGGTAGCTTCTTTACTTCTCTCAGCTTCACAGAATTGAAGAGAGTTAGGGTCTTGCTCTGGATTAGGCTTTGGCTTAAGGGAATGTTGTAGCTGGTTTAATCTTCTGTCCAGACCCATTAAAACTTTCTCCATATCAGCAGGAAGGCTGTTTAGCTTTCTTATCATTCATGTGTTCACTGGAGTAGAAACTTTAATTCCCTCAAGAACTTCTCCTTTGCATTTACAACTTGGCTAACTGTTTGGTGCAGGAAGCCTAGCTTTTGGCCTGTCTTGGCTTTTGACATGCCTTTTTCACCAAGCTTAATTATTTCTCGCTTTTGATTTCAAAAGAGATGTACAGCTCTTCCTTTCACTGGGACACTAGTGACGTCTGTAAGGTTATTAACTGGCTTAATTTCAGTATTCTTGTGTCTCAGGGAATAGGGAGGTGTGAGGAGAGGGAAAGATATGGGGGAATGGCCAGTCGGGGAGCAGTCAGCACACATATTTATCAATTAAGTTTGCCATCTTACATGCATGTGGTCTGTGGTGCCCTAAAACAGTTATAAGGGTTTGAAATGTTGCAAGAATTACCAAATGTGACACAGAGACATGAAGTGAGCAAATACTGTTGGAAAAAATAGTACCAATAGACTTAATTTCATATAGGATTTTGACAAACCTTCCGTTTTTGAAAAACTTGGTATCTGCAAAGCATAATATAGTAAAGCACAGTAAAACGAGGTTTGCTGGTCCATATATTTGTGTTTATGTGTTTTACTTTTTATTATGGAATATTTCAATTAGATGCAAAGGCAGAGATAATATTTTAATGAACTTCCATGTTTGCTCCTCATCCAGCTTAAACAGTTATCAACACATGACCAACCTTATTTTATCAGTAAACATCTACTTCCTTCTTGTCTGCTCTGTCTACCAGTAATGGATTATTCTGAAACAAATCCCAGATATCATCCACGATTACATACGTGTTTATAGTCAGTTCATGTTATTCACAGCAGTTATGTTCTATAAAGTCTTTGAAAACATTGAATTAGCCGACACTGGACCACTTCTTGTGGGGAAGTAAAGGTTTAGGTTTCTGTGAGCTTTTGGCACAACTTCTTGTCAGCTGGTCAACATATAACATTTTTTTAGGTATGTTTCTCTTTAAAGACCTATCTTATATAATATGTATTGTTGATTCATTACTGTTGAACTCATGATACCCTATAACTCATGCTTGAGCAAAAGTTGTCTAATACATTCTTTACTTCAAAAGGCACATCACAGTTTTCTTAACACTTGGGAACACTTCATAACATTTCAGCATTGTGCCTGGTGATCATTTTTAACAGTGAAATCAACAACAAAAGTGCAAAATTGTGAAAAATGTGGCACTAAATAGAACATGAGAACACTTGTCAATGGTATGAGAACTGAAACAGAACATCCCCTTGTCTAACCTCTGCTGGCAACATGTGGTTTGAGTGACTTAAATTTTTGCCACATCGGGCATGCCTGCATATGACTGAAAAATGGCGTGAGTATTGATTTTAGGCTTATAAATGAATTTTAGTGAATAAGCAAATTCACAAATTCTGAGTCCTTGAATGAGGATTGATTCTATCTCTAAACAATAAGGGTTCTTTTTTTAAAAAAATATTTTATTTATTTATTTGACAGAGAGAGACACAGAGTGAGGGAGAGGGAACACAAGCAGGGGGAGCAGAAGAGGGAGAAGCAGGCTTCCCGTGGAGCAGGGAGCAGGATATGGGTCTTGATCCCAGGACTCTGATATCATGACCTCATCCGAGACAGCTGCTTAATGACTGAGCCACCCAGGCACCCATGATAAGTTTTCTTTTTAATAAAACCATGGGGTCATAGTTGAGAGTTTTGTGATTATTCCTGAATACAGTCAAATATCCAGTCAGTTTTCAGATTTCTCCAATAGTCTCATAACTCTTTTTCTTCTATTATTATTATTATTATTATTATTATTATTATTTTTTTTTTTTGAGGGAGAACACATGAGAGAGAGCCTGAACAGGGGTGAAAGAGCAGAGAGAGAGGGAGAGAGAGAATCTCAAGCAAGCGTGGAGCCCAACACGGGGCTCGATTTCATGACACTTGAGATCATGACCAGACCTAAAATCAAGAGTCAGAGTGTTAACTGACTGAGCCACCCAGGCTCATACTTATTTAAAAACTTGGTTGGTTCTGGGGTGCTGAATGTGGAGCCTGCTTGAGATTCTCTTTCTCTCTCTCCCACCTCCCACCTCTGCTCATGCTCTTTCTCCAAAAAAAAAAAAAAAAAAAAGTTAGTTTGCTCCTATGAGGACTCAAACGCAGTTTGCAACTCTATTTATTTTTTTAAAGATTTCTTTATTTGAGTGGGGGGAGGGGCAGAGAGAAACAGTGAATCTTAAGCAGGCTCCCCACTGAGCAAGGAGTATGGAGCCCAGTGGGAGGCTTGATCCCACAATTCTGAGATCATGACCTGAAATCACAAGCTGAAATCAAGAGTTGGATGCTTAAGCAACTGAACCAGCCAGGCGCCCCTCTCTTTGAAACTTAAAATAATAATAATAAATTGGTCCATTTATCCTGTGGAGTTTCTCACATTTTGGATTTTTCTGATTGTAATAGTCTGTATCCTATAGTTACCATACCCTTGATATTAGACCTAAAGACTTATTCAGATCTCATGTTTTGGCAAAAATCTTTGAGGTATAATTATATAATTCTTATCATATCAGAAAGCACATAGTGTCTTATCCAGATCTTTTTTTTTTTTTAATAATTTATTTATTTGACAGAGATTATAAGTAGGCATAGAAGCAGGCAGAGAGAGGAAGGGAAGCAGGCCCCCTGCTGAGCAGAGAGCCCGATGTGGGACTCTATCACAGGACCCTGAGATCATGACCTGAGCCGAAGGCAGCGGCTTAACCCACTGAGCCACCCAGGCTCCCCATTATCCAGATCTTTTTGTGATAACTTTGATCAGTGTCTCTTTAGTCTTGAACATTCTGTATTCTTCTTCTTTTTAATGGCATCAGCTTGTTAAACCACCGTGGTTGTTAGTTATCCTTTAGTAGGTCTTGTATTCTGGATTCACTTGATTGCTTCCTTGTGTTATCACTAAGACTTCTATTCTTTAATTATTACAAATTGAAAGGTAAATCTAAAGCTTGATTATGTTCAGGTTCAACTTTTTTGGCAAATATTTCATAAATTGCTTCGTAGCATATCGCAAATGAAAGCACATATTGTCTGATTGTGCTTCTTTCAGTAATGATAGTCTTAGTGCATTAACGTGATGACAGTCTGATCCCTCCATTATAAAGTTGTATTTTTACCTTATGGCCAACAGGTAATCTAGAAAGTAAATACATTAATGTACTGGTGCCCTGCAAGTGTTCACTTCTCTATCAGCGTTTCACCTAATTTGAGTATACATTGATTATCTGAACTTACTATTTCATTAGGAGCCAAAAGTTGTGATTTTATGTGTTTTTTATTTCTTCTCTATTAACTGGAATTCTTTAACTTTTTGTGACTTTTTAATATATATTATCTTTAAATTTTTTAATTTTTTTGATTAGCTAATATGGCTATATGATTATATGATTCAGCATTTTAAAAGCGTTAAAGAATATGCGATGGGGAGTCTCCCTCTCACTCCTGTCTCCAGCTATTCCTATCCCTTCCTCACACACAGTAATAATAGTGCATTTCTGTCTTTGATCCATTTTGAGTTAAGTTTTGTAAATGTTATAAATTAAGGATCCAGCTTCATTCTTTTGCATGTGGATAGCCAGATGTCCCAGTGCCTGCTGAAAAGACTATCTGCGCGTGCTCCAACCACCGCCCCCCCATCCCGCCCCCACCTTGGATGGTCTTGCATTTGTTAAAAATAGGTTGACCAGGGATGCATGAGTTTTTTTTCTTGAATTCTCAGTGCTATTCTATTGGTTTGTATGTCCATTCTCATTCTAGTGTTAAACTGTCCTGATGACTGTTGTTGTGTACTAGGTTTGAAACCAGGAGTGAATCCTGCTTCTTTGTTTTCAAGAGTGTTTTGGCTATTCTGGGTCCCTTATAATTCCAAGTGAATTTTACTGTCAGTTTATCAATTTCTACAAAGAAGTGATCTAGAATTCTGATAGGGATTATGTTGAATTTGTAGATCAGTTTGGGGACTATTGCTATCTTAACAATGTTAAATTTCTATATCATGAATGTGGGATCTTTTCCAATTTTTAGTCTAAAATTTCTTTTGACAATGTTTTTATTTTGCACTGTTTTGGATAAATTTATTTCTAAGTATTTTACTATTTATGATTCTGTTATAGATGGAATTATTTTCTTAACCTTATTTTCAGATTGGTTAGTGTAACTGTGTAGATTACAATTGATTTCTGCATATTGATCTTGTAACCTGCAAGTGTACTGAACTCATTTATTCTAATTCATTTTTTAGTGGATTCTTTAGGATTTTCTGTAAGATCGTATTATCTATAAATATAGATAGTTTTGCTTCTTCCATTTAACCTTGATGTGTTTTCTTTCTTTCTCTTGCCTACTTGCCCGGTGAGAACTCCAGTACATTGTTGAACGGATGAGGCCAGAGCCAACATCCTTGTTTTATAATAATAATAATAATAATAATATTTAATATTTTATTTATTTATTTGACAGACAGAAATCTGTCTGTAGGCGGAGAGGCAGGCAGAAAGAGAGAGAGGAGGAAGCAGGCTTCTGCCGAGCAGAGAGCCCGATGCAGGGCTCCATCCCAGGACCCTGGGATCATGACCTGAGCTGAAGGCAGAGGCTTTAACACACTGAGCCACCCAGGCGCCCCTATTATTATTTTTTTAAATCCCTGTTCTATTCTTGGTCACAGGGAGAAAGCATGCAGTCCTTTACCATTAGGTGTAATGTTATCTGTGGGGTTTTCATAGGTGTCCTTTGGCCGGTTTAGGAAGTTCCCATCTATTCATATAGTTTGTTTTTTTAATCCAAAGGTTGTTGGATTTTGTCAAATGTATTTTTAAAAATTGTAAAAAAGATTTTACTTTTTTTATTTTGAAATAGAGAGAATTAGAGAGAGAGCACAAGACGGGGGAGGGTTAGAAGGAGAAGCAGACTCCCTGCTGAGCAGGGAGCCTGATGCGGCACTTGCTCCTAGGACTCCCAAGATCATGACCTGAGCTGAAGGCAGTCAGTCAACTGACTGAGCCCCACAGGTGCCCTCAAATGTATGTTCTTTGTATATTGAGATGATTGTGTGTTTTTTGTTTTCCATTCTACAATGTATTACCTTAATTGATTTTCAGATAACTTTATATTCCTGGGGTAAATTCCATTTGGTGGTTATCATGTATAATTTTTTTGAAATGTTGTTGGATTTGGTTTGTTAGTATTTTGTTGAGGACTTTTATGTGTTCATAAGAGGTATTAGTCTGTCGTTGCCTTTTTTTTTTTTTTCCCTCATGATGTCTTTGTTTTTTATATTAGGGTAATATGGGACTTACGGGATGAGAAGTGTTTCCTTTCTTTTATTTTTTTCAGAAGGTTTATTGAAAAGCTGGTATTAGTTGTTCTTTAAATGTTTGATGGAATTCAGCCATAAACCCCTCCAGTCCTGGGCTTTGTGGATAATTTTTTAATTGCTAATTGAATAGATTGGTTCAGGTTTTCTACTTTTTTCTTGAGTCAGTTTTGTTAATTTGTGTCTTTTTAGGAATTTGTCTTTTTTTCTAGGTTGTCTATTTTGCTGGCATATAATTTTTCATAGCATTCCTTTATAATCCTTTTCATTTTTATTACATTGGTGGTAATACCCTCTTTTTTTATTTCTGATTCTGATTGGTGACTTCTCTCTCTATTGTGGCCAACCTAGGTAAAACCTTCTCAGTTTTATTGATCAGTCTTTAAAAATAAAAACAGCCTTTGGTTTCATCAGTTTTTTCTGTTGCTTTTCTAATTCTGTTTCATTAATATTTCCCTAATCTTTATTATTCTTCCTTTTTGCTTGCTTTAGATTTTGTTAGCTCTTACTTTTTCACTAATGGTGGAACAGTAGGTTATTGACTTTAGACCTTTCTTCTTCCTTAATATAGTTATTTAGAGCCATAAATTTTCATCTGAGCATTGCTTTAGCTATATCTATGTTTTGATATTTTGTGTTTTCATTTTCATTCATCTCAAAGTATTTTCTGTTTTTTTTTTAAATTTCCTCTTTGACCTAGTGTTTATTTAGGAGTGGGTTTAATTTCCTCATACTTGTGAGTTTCCCAGTTTTTTCCCTTTTAATTTCTATAAATGGTTGCCTTTCTTACTGATTTTTTTGGAGATTTTCTTGAAAAGATATTTCTTCATTTGCCCTTAGGACCATTACAGAAGTTTTCAGTGACTTTTAAAATAACGTTCACCAGTTTCAGTAGGGAATGGGTCAGTAGAGCTCATCGTCATGACAGATGTCAGGCTTTCAGTATTGTTGTAAGCTCCTAAATTTTGGGAGAATTTGTTAAAGATAGATTTATACACTAGCTCAAAACTTACAAAATATTTGTAGAGTTGTAATTTTGATAGGTATTACCAAATTGGGCCAATTTATATTTCTACTAGCAATGTAAGAAGGTGCCTATTTTCCCCACATCCTCGCCATCACATTGTTTTCAAATTTTTGTATTCTTGTGTATCTGAAAGGTAAAAAATGATATCCTGAAATAGTTTTAACTTCCATTTTTCTTATTATGCATGACTGAAGTCTGAGAGCCATTTTATATTCTTTTATGTGGATTTTTTCTTTTCTTTCTTTTTTTTTTTTTAAGATTTTATTTATTTGTTTAACAGAGATACAGAGTGAGAGATGGAACACAAGCAGGGGGAGTGGGAGAGGGAGAAGCAGGCTTCCCACAGAGCAGAGAGCCCGATGCAGGGCTTGAAACCAGGATTCTGGGATCATGACCGGAGCTGAAAGGCAGACACTTAATGACTGAGCCACCTAGGCGCCCCTGGACTTTTTCTTTTATATATCTTTCTATATCCTTTTCCTATGGCATTTCTAATTCATGTCCTGTAGTGCCCTTCAAATTCAGTATATTATTTATAGAACTTAATGGCTTCTCCTTTGAGGCTTTTTTTTTTTTTTAACTATATAACTTTTTTTTTTTAACTATATAACTATTTTAGTATTGCAAGCATACCATTTTCTTCTTTTCTCTAAATTTCACATCTTGAAGGTAATCTTTGATACTATTTGGTCTCTTTTTGAAGAAAATCAATTCCAATGTTCAGTTACTTTCTCTCTCTCTCTCTCTGTTTTTTCTTTTTTTTTTTTTTGAGAGAGAGAAAAAGAGAGTGTGTGAGGGAGTGCCAGAGAGAATGGGAGAGAGAAATTCCCAAGCAGGCTCCACACCCAGCACAGAGCCTGATGGAGGGCTCTATCTCACAACCCTAAGTCAAGACCTGAGCCAAAAATCAAGAGTCAGAGGCTTAACCAACCAACCTCAGTCACTTTCTCTTTTTGTCAGTCAGATCCAGTAATTCCTCTCTGTCCTTAATTTCCATTCTCTCTGTCTAGGCTCTTGGTATTTCAGCTCTGAATATCTTACTGATTTCTTTTTTAAACGTGAATTCTGTTTTATATCTTCACTTTGAGACAAAGCAATATTTAAGGCACCAAAGAATATGATTTATAGAGTTTAGGGTAAAGGTAACTAATGAAAATTCTAGGATTTTTTTAAAGTTTTTTTTTTCTTTTTTTTCCTTAAGATTGATTGATTGATTTATAAGGTTTTATTTATTTGACATGGAGAGAGAGATCACAAGTAGGCAGAGAGGCAGGCAGAGAGAGGGGGAAGCAGGCTCCCCACTGAGCAGAGAGCCTGATGTAGGCTTGATCCCAGGACCCTGAGATCATAACCTGAGCCAACGGCAGAGGCTTAACTCACTGGGCCACCCAGGTGCTCCTTTAAGATTTATTTTTAAGTAATCTCTGCATTTAACATGGGCTTCAAATTCACAACCTTGAGATCAACAGTCAGGTGTTCTACCAACTGACACAGCCAGGTGCCTCTAAGACCTTTTTAATATATACCTCAAAGAACCTTATTACCTTTGGATTTGGTTGTCTGGAGGCTATCAGATGTTGCAAGGAAACCAGATTATGAAATTCAGAAATGTATAGCCATCACTAAAGTAAATATTTCTACCAAATTTACTCACTCAATGAATATCAACTGAGTGTTGTCTGAGTGTCAGACACTGTGCTGAAAGTTAGATAAAGATAGCTCTGTGCCTAGCTGTCTAGAGTACTGTCTAGTCAGAGAAAAATTTGTAGAGACAATTTGTGATAGAGTTTGCTGAGTACTGTGATGAGTATATTCATATTAGTGTAATTCTTTCCTTGATCTCTGAAAAAAGATGTAAAAACAGTTTCACTAATTCTAAAAAGAAGTTTATTATTGAAAATAAAATTTTGATTTCCCAATAGAATAATATGACACAGGGACGCCTGGGTGGCTCAGTTGGTTAAGCGGCTGCCTTCGGCTCAGGTCATGATCCCAGCGTCCTGCGATCGAGTCCCGCATCGGGCTCCTTGCTCGGCAGGGAGCCTGCTTCTCCCTCTGCCTCTGCCTGCCAATCTGTCTGCCTGTCCTCGCTCTCTCCCCTTCTCTCTCTGATTAAAAAAAAAAAAAAAAAAAAAAAAAAAGAATAATATGACACAAATAGAAAACATTTGTATATATTGTATTTTCCTTATGAATTTGTAGGAAATACTATTATATTTTTTATTTTTATTTTTATTTTTTTTTAGATTTTATTTATTTATTTGACAGACAGAGATCACAAGTAGGCAGAGAGGCAGGCAGAGAGAGAGGGGGAAGCAGGCTCCCTGCTGAGCAGAGAGCCGGATGCGGGGCTCAATCCCAGGACCCTGAGATCATGACCTGAGCCGAAGGCACAGGCTTCAACCCACTGAACCACCCAGGTGCCCCTAGAAAATACTATTTTATATTTTGAGTTTACCTATCATTTTATGACTTTATTATGAACTACTGCCAAAAGCAGTATATCACATTTTGGATATATCACTTGTTTATTAGCCCTACAAATGCAGTTGCCTTGCCATTACATATAAACCTCACTTCGGTATATTATTAGTGCCATAAGATATTGCCACTGTATTTTATCTTTGAATGCATAAGGTAACATTGCCACTTCAGTAGGTAGGATGATAAATGTTTAAGAAACAGTAACGTGGAGTTTCATAGAATATCAGTACATTAGGAACTATAGAAACTTGAATTACTCAACTTTCTTTGAATAACTATAAATGTGTATAGCCAAAGTTCATTACCTTTGTCTTAGACACAGACTTCATCCTGACTTTTTAAATTTTGTAATACATTATTTTGAGGTTGAAATAGAACAGTAGAAACTGGGCGCCTGGGTGGCTCAGTGGGTTAAGCCGCTGCCTTCGGCTCAGGTCATGATCTCTGGGTCCTGGGATCGAGTCCCGCATCGGGTTCTCTGCTCCGCGGGGAGCCTGCTTCCTCCTCTCTCTCTCTCTCTGCCTGCCTCTCTGCCTACTTGTGATCTCTCTGTGTCAAATGAATAAATAAAATCTTAAAAAAAAAAAAAAAGAACAGTAGAAACTGCTGTTATTTTGCTTACTGAAATTATTTAATTTGCTTACTAAATTAATTAATTAATTTGCTTACTAAAATTATGTAAATAATTTTATGGGCTTTTCTAACAGTCCTCCATTTTGTGTAGCTCTGCCTTAAGGTATTGCAGTTTGTCATTCACCTGTGATGACAGAGAATCCCAGGAAGTGACTTATTGCGTTTCTTTGCTGCTACTTATTTTTTCAGAGAAGGGCTATAGCTTGTTAGTCTATTTCTTCCACTACATTTATTTGTTTTCCTGTCTACAAATCCATCTCTCTCTTTACTTATTGCATTTGCTACTATTCTAATTCGTTTTTACATACTTTCTGTTCTTTTCTATTATTTTGCATTCATTTAAATGTCTTAGGGCAGTGGTCTAAATGTGGTCTGCCGACTTGTGTTCTTAACAAACAGTAAAGATCATGTGCCGGGATGTAAATTAAAACTTACGCTTTCTTTGAGAAAGTTGTTACTTGTTTTGCCTTATTTCATAGTAAAGCAGTAATAACCAATTCACAGTTACGCGTTTTGAGTAGCACTGCCTTAACATTCTGTATTATGATTTTTACTGCTTTCACTAGAGATACTCTAAGCTGTGTGAGTGGAACAGAGTAAAATATGAAGAGAATCAGAATAGTATTTTTTTTTAAAGATTTATTTATTTATTTGACAGACAGAGATCACAAGTAGGCAGAGAGGCAGACAGAGAGAGAGGAGGAAGCAGACTCCCTGCTGAGCAGAGAGCCCGATGTGGGGCTTGATCCCAGGACCCTGGGATCATGACCTGAGCCGAAGGCAGAGGCTTTAACCCACTGAGCCACCCAGGTGCCCCCAGAATAGTATTCTTGAAGGAGTCACCAGCAGTTCTTGAAGTCACCATTAAGCATAAACTCAAAGAAGAAAGTGCATCATAAAAGTATTGTTAAGTTTAAAAGTTTAAAAATAATGAAAATTGTGTAATTGGAAATTTGCATTTCCATTTCTTTTGCTTTAGTGATGGAGCAGAAATTTGTGGGTGGACTTTATATACTTAGGAGCTTCAAAAATCTCTTTTTGATGATGTAATTAATTCCTACCTAGATGTTTCCCTGATTCACTGAATTTGCTTTTTTTGTTACTGTACCTGAGGATGGATGGAGAGAGGTGGTTTGGTGGGCAGGATTGCTTGTAGATCACATGACATAGAACAATAAACTTAAGTGAGTTTACCAGAAACATTTCTAATCATGTGGGGTAAAGTTCTCTCTCTTTTTTTTTTTTTTGCTTTCAGTTGCTTGAATAGCTTCTTATGCTGATTATTGATTTGAAATTAGATGAGAGGATGTTAATTAGATTCTTACTTGGTTTTCTGGTTTAGGTAACATATTGAGATACTAATGCATTTATTTTATATCATAGTAACTATAGTATTTTTTCCCTTTTACAGAAATTACCTCAGTGATAAGAGCACAATAAAACATATTTAAGTTGATGTTGTGTTCTTGTGATTCATTAAATATCCTTAAGTAAATCATACACAGAGACCTATTCTGCTCATATAGGTCTGTAGTTTCCTGAATCTACTTTAATAGCATTTATATTTTGTTACTTATATGTGTCAGTCTTTTGCCTTTCTGATTGAACATTGTGAGGATAAAGATCATATGATACATGTTTTCCAAGTGCTTAACGTAGTCCTTGTATTAGTGCAGAAAGGCGCTGAATGAATGAATGAATGAATGAGCAAGCGAGTGAATGCTACTAAATTATAAGGCATTGGAAATCAATATCTTGAACATAAGTAAGTGTATTTGTATATTAAGAAGGTAATGTTAGGAAATAGTTTTAAGAGGTCCTGAAACTTTTGGTTGTTGTACACCATGAGTTAACCGTGTAATTTAATAATTTATTTATTTATTTTTTTAAAGAAGCACAGAAACTGAGCTTCTTCTCAGAAGGGAGGGAGAGGAGTGGAGAGTGCCTCCAGAATCCTAGACTTTCAGTGTGCTGCTCTCTGTCTCACCAGGAGCACTAATTGAACTGGCATACTGTGGTGGAAACAGTTAAAAACAAGGAAAAATGGTGGGTACTTGTTGTTTGAGAGGCTCCTAGGATTTCATGTTGGGCTTATTGGTAGGGATCTTTTCCTGTCAAAGTCAGTTCAAAAGACTTGGGAGAGGTGGCTGTTTTTCAAAATGCACAGAAAGCAGTGCAAAACCACAAGGAGTATGAAGAATGGGGAAACATTAAACACTCCAAGGAATAAAGTAAATCTAACTAAGGAAATGGACGTTTTTGTTTTTGTTTTTGTTTTAAAGAATTTATTTATTTATTTATTTATTTGACAGGCAGAGATCACAAGGAAGCAGAGAGGCAGGCAGAGAGAGAGAGAGAGGGAAGCAGGCTCCCTGCTGAGCAGAGAACCCGATGCGGGACTCGATCCCAGGACCCTGAGATCATGACCTGAGCCGAAGTCAGCGGCTTAACCCACTGAGCCACCCAGGCGCCCCAGGAAATGGACGTTTATGAATTGCCTGGCAAACAATAATAGTGATTTTTAAGAAGTTCACCGAGTTACAAGAGAACACCGATGATTAAAGGAAATTGAAAGAATGATACATGAGAAAAGAAATATCAACTAAGAGAGACTATAGAAAAAGAACAATAGAAATTCTGAACCAGAAAAATACAGTAGCAACTAGAAAATTCACTATATGGTTTAATAGTAAGCTTGATTCAGCAGATGAAAGAATCAGTGAATTTGAAGACAAGTCCTTTGAAATTATGCAGTTAGAGGAGCAAAAAGAAAGAATGAAAAGAAGTGAAGAAAGCCTAAACAATTTATAGATCAACATTAATGATTTAATATGTATTATGGGTGTCCCAGAAGAAAGAGAAAGGTGGAGAAAGCTTACTTAAAGAACTAATGACCTAAAATTTTGTTAAGTTTGGGTAGGGAAATGGACATCAATATTGACGAAGCTCAGAGGACTCCAAGTAGGGTGAACTTAAAGAATTGTACACAGAATCAAAGTCCAGTTGACCCTTGAATAACACAAATTTGAACTGTGCAGGTTTTGCAGATTTTTTTCCATAAATAGAATACTATCAGTGTATTTTCTTCTTTGATTTTTTTAATATTCTCTTTTCTCGAACTTTATTGTAAGAATATGATATATAATACATAGAACATACAAAATATGTGTTAATTGACTGTTTCTATTCTTGATAAGGCTTCTGGTCAGCTTAGGTTATTAGTTGTTAAGTTTTGGAGGAATCATAAGTTATATGTGGATTTTTGATTGTGCATGGGCTCAGGATCCCTAGTGCCTAGGTTGTTCAAGTGTCAGCTGTATAATCAAATGGCCAAAGGGCAAAGGCAAAGAGAGAATTTTGAAAGCAGGAAAAGTAGTCCTATATAAGAGAATTTCATAAGAATATAAGTAGATTTCTCAGAAATCTTACAGGCCAAAAGGGAGGAGATGATATACTCAAAGTTCTGAAGAAAGAAAATAAACCCCGCCATCTAAGAATACTATCCCCAGCGAAACTGTTCTTCAAAAATGAAGAAGCAATGGACTTTCCTAGGTAAGCAAAAGCTAAGGTCATTCATCAAGGCTAAAACTGCCTTGCCAGAAATGCTAAAGGGAGTTCTTCACATTGAAACAAAAGGATACTAACGAGCAACATGAAAGTATATAAAAGTAAAATTCACTGCTAAAGTGACTATATGAATCAGGATACTGTAATACCATAATGGTGGTGTATAAATCACTTAACTCTAGTAGAAAAGTTAAAGACAGAAGTCTTTTTTTTTTTTTTTAATTTTTTTTTTTTTAAGATTTTATTTATTTATCAGAGAGAGAGAGGGAGAGAGAGCGAGCACAGGCAGACAGAATGGCAGGCAGAGGCAGAGGAAGAAGCAGGCTCCCTGCTGAGCAAGGAGCCCAATGTGGGACTCGATCCCAGGATGCTGGGATCATGACCTGAGCCGAAGGCAGCTGCTTAACCAACTGAGCCACCCAGGCGTCCCAAGACAGAAGTCTTAAGAATAATTGTAACTGTAAAATATTTACAGTTATTCAATATAAGAAAACATTGTGACATCATCAATAATAGTGTGGATGAGAGTAAACATAGTTTTTGTATGGCTTGAAGTTAGGTTCTTACCAGCTTGTAACAGACTGTTACAATTTAAGATGTATTATGTTAACATCCTGATAACCATAAAGAAAATGCCTGTGGAAGATACACAAAAGAAAAAGAAAGGAATCAAAGCATAAAATCAAACAATGTTAATGGAAGATAGCAAGGGAAGAAAAGAATAAAATAATTAAGAGAGAGAAAACAATTTCTTAAAATGACTGTATAAAGTTCTTACCTATCAATAATTATTTTAAATGTAAATTCTTTTTTTTTTTTAAGATTTTATTTATTTATTTGACAGAGAGAAATCACAAGTAGATGGAGAGGCAGGCAGAGAGAGAGGAGGAAGCAGGCTCCCTGCTGAGCAGAGAGCCCAATGCGGGACTTGATCCCAGGACCCTGAGATCATGACCTGAGCCGAACGCAGCGGCCTAACCCACTGAGCCACCCAGGTGCCCCTAAATGTAAATTCATTTAATTCTCCAAACTAAAGACCTAGCATAGCTGAATGAATAAATGTATATTAGACAGAGTAGACTTTAAAACATTTTAAGTTACCAGATACAATGAAAGTCATTTTATAGTGACAAGAGTTAATTCATCAGGAAGATACAATAATTATAACAATTTGTCCTTAACATCCGGCCACCTAAATGTATAAAGGAAACACTGACAAATCTAAAGAGAGAAATAGATAACAAAACAGTAATACTAGGGTCTACAGTACCCCATTTCCAACAATAGATGGAATATCCAGACAGAACAGCAATAAAGAAACAGAGGACTTTAACAGCATTGATGACCAAATGGACCTAACAGAGAGGTAACATACATTCTACCCCACAGCAGCAGAATACTCACACATTGTTCTCAAATGCAGATAGAACATTTGCAAGGTAAATCACATTTAGGTAACAAGTCTCAACAAATAAAAAAAAATAAAATCATCAGTATTTTTTTCTAATGAGAATAGAATGAACTTAGAGATCAGTAGCAAAAGGATAACTGAAAAATTCACAAATATATGAAAATTAAACAACACTTCTGCACGATCAATGGATTAAACAGAAGTCAAAAGAAATAAAATATCTTGAGACAAGTGAAAATGAAAACAATATACTGGGACGTCTGGATGACACAGTTGTTAGGCATCTGCCTTAGGCTCAGGTCAAGATCCCAGGGTCCTGAGGTCTAGGCCTGTGTCACTCAGTGGGAAGCCTGCTTCTCCCTCTCCCACACCCTCTGCTTGTGTTCCTCTTTAGCTGTCTCTCTTTGTCAAATAAATAAAATCTTAAAAAAAGAAAAAAGAAAACAATATACCAAGCATTATGGGATGCAGCAAAAGATAAAGGCAATTTTATAGTGGTAAAGATCTACATTAAAAAAGAAGAAAGATTAAAAAAAATTTACACCTAACGAACATGAAAAAGAACAAGGTAGTAAAAAGTTGGCAGATGGGAGGAAATACTGAGCATAAATAAATGAAAGAGACTATATAAGCAATAAGAAAAAAAAACTGGGAAAAAATTAATGAAACTGAGAGTTTGTTTTTTGAAAAGATCAATAGAACTGATCCAACTCTAGCTAGAATAAGAAGAAGACTCGAAGGAAGAAATTCAGAAATGAAAAAAGAGACATTACAACTGATGTCACTGAGATAAAGGGAGCATAAGAGATACTATGAAAAATAAATGTCAAAAAATTGAATAACCTAAGAGAAATGGATAAATTTCAGAAAACAACCTACAAAGACTGAATCATGAAGAAATAGAAAATCTGAAAAACCTTAAATGAATAAGGACATTGAAACAGTAATCAAAAACTTTCTAGCAAGGAAAATCGCAGGAGCAGATGGCTTTACTGGTGAATTCTACCAAAATTAAAGAAGAATTAATACTAATACTTAAACTCTTCCAGAAACCCAAAGGAAAGGAAACACATCTAAACTCATTTCACAAAACTTGCATTAGTCTGATACCAAAGCTAGAAAAGAACACTATGAAAAAAGAAAACTGCAGACCAACATCCCTGATGAACATTGATGCAAAAAACCTCAACAAAATGCTAGCAACCTAAATTCAACAGGTCTTTAAAGGATCATATACCGGGGCACCTGGGTGGCTCAGTGGGTTAAAGCCTCTGCCTTCGGCTCAGGTCATGATCTCAGGGTCCTGGGATCGAGTCCCGCATCGGGCTCTCTGCTCAGCAGGGAGCCTGCTTCCTTCTCTCTCTCTCTGCCTGCCTCTCAGTGTACTTGTGATTTCTCTCTGTCAAATAAATAAATAAAATCTTTAAAAAAAAAAAAAAAGAAGGATAAAAATCACATGATCATATCGATTCAGAAAAAGCATTTGACAGAATTTGACATCATTTCATAATAAAAATCTCTTAACAAACTATAGAAGGAGTTTACCTCAGCATAAGAAAAACCACATGAAAAGCTGACAGCTAACAAAAAATATTTAATGGTGAAAAGCTAAAAGCTTTTTTAAAGAGCAGGACAAATGCAGGGATTCCTACTTTCTGCACTTGTGCTTAACACAGTTTTGGAAGTCTTAGCCAGAGAAATTAGATAAGCAAAATAAGTAAAAGGCAACAGATTGGAAAGAAGAAAACTGTTTCTGGAGATGACATAATCTGCATGTAGAAAACCCTAAAGACTCCACAGAAAAACTTGGTAAAAGTGAATTTGGTAAATTTACAGGATATAAAATCAGTATACAAAAATGAGTTGCATTTGTATATGCTAACAAAGAACTGTTCTAAAAGCAAAGTAAGAAAGCTATTTCCTTATAATATCATAAAAAAGAATAAAATATTTAGGAATAAACTTAAAGTGGGTAAAAGGCCTGTACACTGAAAACTAATACATCAAAGAAAAAAATTAAGAAGATAATTAAATGTAAAGATATCCTGTGTTCCTGGATTGGAAGACTTAATATTTAATTAAAGTGTCCATAGTACTCATCACACTGTACAAATTAATGCCATCTCTATCAAAATCCCAATAACATTTAAAAAAATATTTTATTTATTTGACAGAGAGAAATCACAACTAGGCAGAGAGGCGGGCAGAGAGAGAGGAGGAAGCAGGCTCCCTGCTGAGCAGAGAGCCCGATGCGGGGCTCGATCCCAGGATCCTGGGATCATGACCCGAGCTGAAGGCAGACGCTTTAACCCACTGAGCCACCCAGGCGCCCAATATTTTTTTTTAAATTTGACAGAGAGATCACAAGTAGGCAGAGAGGAAGGCAGAGGGGGAGGAGGGAAGCAGGCTCCCTGCAGAGCAGAGCAGCCCGATGCGGGGCTCCATCCCAGGATCTTGGGATCATGACCTGAGCCGAAGGTAGAGGCTTTAATCCACTGAGCCACCCAGGCACCCCCCCGCCCCCGCAATAGCATTTTTTTTTTAAAAAAGAATAATCTTAAAATGTGGAACCACAAATAGGCTCTAATATCCAAAGCAATTTTGAGCAAGAACAAATATGGAGGCATCATACTTACTGCTTTCAAAATTAAAATGATAATATTACAAAGTGACAGTATTCAAAAGAGTATGGTACGATCATAACAGACATATAGACCAATAGAGCAGAACAGAAAGCTCAGAAATAAATCCATGCAGGCATGGTCACTGAGTTTTTTGTAATAGTGCCAAATGGGTAAAAGATAGTCTTTTCAACAGTGGTGTTGGGAAAATTGGCTATTCACATACAAAAAAATGAAATTGGAATCCTTTCTTATATTGTACACAAAAATCAACTCAAAAGGAGTTAAGGATTTAAATTTAAGACCAAAATCTATAAAACCACTAAAAAGAAACATAAGGGACTAACTATATGACATTGGTATTAGATGTGATTTCTGGGTAATGACCAAAAGTGTAAGCAACAAAAGAGAAGTGGGACTACCTCAAAATAAAACAGCACAGGACACAGAGTGAAAGGCTACTACAGAATGGGAGAAAATATTTGCAAACCATATGGGTGATAAAGTGTTATACCAGACACTGTGAATACAATGATGAAAAAGGGAAATGTAGCCTTTTGATGCTTACAGCCTTGTGGTCAAGCCCACTATACCTGCAATATAGGGAATACTAGTATGTATAGAAAATGTTTCAGGTATTATTATACCATTTCTTCAGACTTCTAATAAGGTACTGATACTATTATGGCAGAGACTGCTGGGGTTACTTTCTTTTTTTTCTGGGCATACAACTAGGCTGTTTTCCAGTTTCCTTTTGCCTTTAGGCGTGACATTACAATTGAATTCTGGCAAATGAATTGTGGGTGGGAATAATATATCCCACTTTTAGGCCTGGCACAGGAAAGATACTTTTTAGGCCAGGCACTCTTATACCAGCTCTCTGGTCCTGTCTACCAGCTGAATGAGAGGGATTCAGAGGATTCAAAGGATCCACAAGATGCCAGAAGCTGGGACTTTGAGTGACTTAAAGCCAGACACTTTCCCTTTCCATCCATCTCTAACTTGTGCTAGTGGAAATCAACTGTATGTAGTTGGGTGTTAAGCTGCTGAGATCTTGGGGTTATTTTATTTTTAAAACTTAATTCCTTTTTTTTTTCTTGAAAATTTTAAAATAGCTATTGCTTAAACATTTTCTAAAACACTTTTAGGTCTCACATCTAGGTCTTTAATGTACTTTGAGTTTATTTTTGTGTATGGTGAAAAGTGTGGTCTAGTTCCATTCTTTTACATGTTGCTGTTTAGATTTCCCAGCACCATTTATTGAAGAGACTGTCTTTTCCTATTGTATATTCTTGCCTCTTTTATTGAGGATTAATTGACCATATTAACATGGGATTTTTTTCTGGGCTTTCTATTCTGTTCCATTGATCTATGTGTCTGTTTTTTTGTGCTAGTACCATACTGTTTTGATTAATGCAGCTTTGTACTACATCTTGAAATCTTGTGATACCTAGCTTTACTTTTCTTTCTCAAGATTGCTTTGGCGCTCTGGTATCTTTTGTGATTCCATACAAATTTTAGTATTATTTATTCTAGTTTGGTGAAAAATGCTTCTGGTGTTTTGATAGGGGTTGATTGCTTGGGGTAGTATGTTTTTCCAAAGAAGACATACAGATGTCCAGCAGAGACATGAAGAAATACTCAACATCACTAATCATCAGGGAAGTGTAAATCAGAACCACAATGGGATATCACCTTGTACCTGTCCGAATGGCTAAAATAAAAAAGACAATTCAAGAAATAAGTGTTGGTGAGGGTATGGGGAAAAAAAGAACCCTAGTGTACTCTTGGTAGGAATGCATCCTGGTGCAGTCAATATGGAAAACTGTATGGAAGTTATGCATAAAATTAAAAATAGAATTACCATATGACCAATAATTCTACTACTGGGTATTTATCCAAAGAAAAGAAAGACACTAATTTAAAAAGATAAATGCCCTGTATTTATTTTAGCATTATATATAATAAGCAAGATATAGAAGCAGCCTAGGTGTGCTTTGATAGATGAATGAATAAGGAAGATGCGGTATCTGTGTGCAATGTAATATTATACAGTTATAACAAATGATGAAAGCTCCATATTTGTGACATGGATCAACCTAGAGGATATATGCTAAGTGAAATAAATCAGAGAAAGACAAATACCATATCATTTCACTTATATGTGGAATCTAAAAAAACCAAATTAATAAACAACCATATCTATAAATATAGACAGCAAACTAATGGTTGCCAGAGCGGAGGGGAATGGGAGGATGGGCAAACTGAATGAAGGGGAGTAGCAGATACAGGTTACCAGTTATAGAATGAATAAGTAATGGGAATAAAAACATGGCATAGGGAATACAGTCACTGATACTGTAATAGCTTTGTAGGATGACATAGGGTAGTGAAACTTGTGAGTGTAGCATAATATATAAAGTTGAATCATTATGTATACCTGAAACTAGTGTAACAGTAATGCACATGGAACTACCTTTTTCTTGATTTCTTCTCTTTTTTGGATATCTGCTTGGAGATGCTTAATGATAGTTTTATTACTTTCATTTACTATGCCTGTAGGTCAAGAAATCTATGAGTACTTTTAGAATTTCATGTGAATAAAATTTCATTTACTATGCCAGTAGGTCAAGAATCTATGAGTACTTTTAGAATTTCATGTGAATAAAATTTCATTTACTATGCCAGTAGGTCAAGAAATCTATGAGTACTTTCAGAATTTCATGTGAATAAAATACATACGGTGTCAGAGTGTTGGGAAATTATTCAAAATAACTGCGAGTACTTGGGTTGTTTACTGCCTTTAAATCATATAGTTTTTGTAATTATGAAAGGTAGGAATGCCCAAGGTTTTTCTATGGATGTTTCTTTTTATTTTCTGGATTTCATTCTAAAATTGACTTGGCATTTAAAATTTAAAAATGAGGAATTTTATTTTGAAAGGCTGAATGTGGTAAAAAGATGTATTCTTGACCAAACATAAATGTCTAGGAATTACAGTACACTTGTTGCTAAGTCTAGTTATAAGTGTTATAAATGTTGCTTTTCTAAAGTAATTGATGTGTAAAAGTCCTTTACATTTTTGCGTCCAACATAATTAATACTTTGTTCATTTATGCTGATGTTTTATTTTTGGCATTATAGAGTTATAAGAAAATAACCCTTGAAAACCTGAGAAAAACTTCTAGAATTTTGAAAAACATTAATGATTATAATCTGTTGGAGGATTTGTAGAAATGTTTGTGGAGACAATGTTGGTGTCTTTAAGGGAAGTAAGAACTATTCGTCTAACTTCTGTTTTTCTTTTCTGGTTCACTGATTCTTTACTCTGTCCTCTGCGGGATTATTTTGTTTTTTTGTACTTTTCATTTCTAGAATTTCCATTTGATTTTTCTTTGTACATCTGTCTCTTTGCTGAGGCTTTTTGTGACTTTTCTGAGGTTTCTAGTTTGTTTCTTGTATCTTTATAATTGCTTGTTAAGGCATTTTCAGGATGGTTTGCTTAAAAATTTAGTTGGATAATTCTAACAGTTCTGTCCTCTTGGTATTAGCCTCTATTGATTTTTTAAAAATTCAGTTTTATATATTCCTGGCTCTTGGTATGATGAGTGATTTTTTTTTTTTTTTAATTGCAACTGGACATGTTGGACTCCATGTCTTAACTTAAACCTGTTTAGGCTGGCTTTCTTTGATATCACTCCATTAGGGGAAGAAGTGGTGCCTCTCTTTCTCTTTATAAGAGATTAGAAGTTCAGGTTCCTTTCTTAGTATTTGTTGACACCTTCTTGGCCTTTGTTGATACCTAAGTAGTGGGGAAGGGCTTTTCATTACTGCTGTGTGGGTACAGGAGTTAACCACTCTCTGCTAGGCCTTCACTGCTGTACTCTGGCTGGGAGGAGCTAGAGTACCTCCTTATTCTTTTTCCTTCACTCACCTCCATGCAGTGGTGAAAGTTCCGATTACTTTTTCCTGTTAGAGAAGATCTTTTGGCTTGTGGGATTTGTTGCAGGTGTGGATGATGTTCAAGATCTAATTGTAAAAATTCTCCAGAATAATGAAAGTTCAGACATTGCCCCATCGGGAAGGGGAGGGTGGGAAGTTTTAGTACAGCCTTGCATGGATTGAAATCTGGGTTCCCCACCTGGCCCTTGTTGGTGTGGGTGGTAGTGGGGCCACATTGTTCTTTCTCATGGTGATAGATTGAGATTGAGTGGTTAATGTCTAAAGTTTTCTTTCTTGTTAGCTGCCTCTTTTCTGATCTTTTTGGCTAGATAGAACAGGCTTTTGCTGAGACTTTTTCTTTCTTTCTTTCTTTTTTTTTTTTTTACTGCATGTATTGGCGTTTCTAGGTTGTCAACTTTTCCAGCTCCAAATCTGTGATATGTGAGGCAAAAAGAAAAATCCAGGGAACTCATCACCGTGTTGTTCCTTGAGGTCCAAGATTCCCAGCCTGTCATTTTTCCTCCACCTTCAGAGTTTTCTGGTTTTATATATAATTCCCAGGATTTTTAGTTGTACTTTGAAGGAGACATAGAAATCCTTGGAATACTTTTTCCTATGAGTGGAAGATGATCATATTTTAAAAACTTATATTTTGACACTGTATTTAGGAGTTAATTGGACTGAGAGACATGACATTGTTAAAATCTACTCTGGGATTTAAGCAGTTGATAGGTGAAGCTTTTACTCTGGGGGAGGGAGACAAATACCTAGCCACTGTGTCGTCATTCTTCCCCTTCCATTTCTTAGTGGTCTTTCCTGGTTGTTCACAATTCTCTTTCCTACTGAGTCTTGAATTAAAGCAGCATTCCATTCAGCTCTCTGCTTTCGCACAGGTTAGAAATTCTAGCCTGTCTGCTATACCTGACCTAGAGCTTTATTCAGTTGAACATAGTTAATGTGAATTGTAATGGGAGATTTTCAGCTGGGATAGCTCTAACATTTATAAAACTGATAAAGTTACTCATAAAGTCAAGTGAAATAGATCATTAGTTGTTTCTGGAGGGTCTTTGTCTTCCAAGTATCTTATCTTCATTTATGTGTAGACAACAGTATTCCAGAATTCTAGTAGTTAAGTTTAGGCCATTAATTGCCATTGGGAATTATTTACTTTTATGTGTGTGTTGGTGGTGGGGTGAGTGTATAGTCAATTTATAATTAGTAAACAAGCTAAAACATTTTTTAAGATTTTATTTATTTGACTGAGATCACAAGTAGGCAGAGACACAGGCAGAGAGAGAGGAGGAAGCAGGCTCCCTGCTGAGCTCAGAGCCTGATGTGGGGCTCGATCCCAGGACCCTGGGATCATGATCTGAGCCGAAAGCAGAGGCTTTAACCCACTGAGCCACCCAGGCGCCCCATATTTTATTTATTTTATAGAGAGAATGAGCAGAGGGAGGAGCAGAGGTAGGGGGGCAGACACTGCACTGACTGTGGAGCCCAGTGTGGGGCTCAGTCCCATGACCCCAAGATCATGAATTGAGCCTAAATCATGATGCTTAACTAAGTCACCCAGGTGCTCTCAAACTAAAACATATTAAAACCAATTTTAAATCTAAACTATATCATACTTATGAATGCAGGCACATTCATTGTCTTATCTGGAAGTAAGACCAAACAATCCTCATTGTTTTAATAGATTTATCACTTGATAAGGTTATTTGGGGGAATATAAACCAGGAAGAAAAGAGTAACCCCCAAACCCCCTTGAGTAGGATTACAGTGTTTTACTATATATTGGACTTTTGAAAACTATCTGTAACATTAAAGATTAGCTTATGAACAAATATTTCCTGTTTTTTAAAACAATAAGAAAAGACATATAAATGTTGAAATAGAGTCTTGAGCAATAAAAAAATCCAAACAATTGTGGTAACTTTAAAATCTTCACATGAGACCCCAACAATAGTCTTTGGGCATTCAGTAACTTCGATAAAGGCTTACCTGTTCCCTTCAATGCCTTTGGTAAATTTTCACATTATCATCAAAAATAAATGTTTCAAAGGAAAATGAACCAGATATAATTATATATAAACAATGCTGAGATCAATAGTATTTAAAGTAGTTGGGAAGTAAACTGAACATGAAATACACTTCTGCTTCTGCTTATTTGAAAATACCTGGAGGCCTTGTTTTATCCCAAAGGCATTTCTAATTTGCATAGCAAAGATAATATTATTTATATTTTCCTTTAATATTCAGATATGGTTATATTCACCAGATAAGAAATGCACCTAACATGTGAAAGCTAGTATATAAATCTGTGCTTCAGAAGCATTCAGGTGTAAAGTAAATATCTTCTGGTCGAAATGGAAAAATAGTCAACTGTTTGAAGTTTCCCATTGAGGTCATGAGATAATCTGATTTATGAAAGACAGCAAATGATCCCCAATGGTCATCTTATACTTTAAACTCAGTTTCTATAGACATTAATATTATAACTAATTTTGAGAATTTTTTTAATGTCTTTAAAGTATTTACGAACAAAATAAGTTATTGGAATTTTTTTAAAAGATTTTATCTGTTTATTTATTTGAAAGAGAGAGGAAGAGAATGTGCATGTTGAGTAGGGGAAGAAGCAGAGGGAGAGAGAGAGAGAGAGAGAGAGAGAGAGAGATAAGCACACTCCCTGCTGAGCAGGGAGCCCAATGTGGGGCTTGATCCCAGGACCCTGGGATCATGATCTGTGCTGAAGGGCAATGCTTTACTGACTGAGCCACCCAGACACCCTCCAAAAAATTACTTCTTAGAATCTTAAATGAACTTTATTCTTTGAAAAATTATTACATGTAGGGGTGCCAGGGTGGCTCAGTGGGTTAAAGCCTCTGCCTTCGGCTCAGGTCATGATCCCAGGGTCCTGGGATCGAGCCCCATATTGGGCTCTCTGCTCAGTGGGGAGCCTGCTTCCCCCTCTCTCTCTGCCTGCCTTTCTGCCTACTTGTGATCTCTGTCAAATAAATAAATAATTTTAAAAAAGAAAAATTATCACCTATATATGTATAAATAGAATTCATGCTATTTAGGAATTTGAATGTTAATATTATGTGTGTAAGTACTTTTTATAACATATTCAACATTTTTGACTATCACATAAATGAATTTAAAACATTTTAATTTTAATAGTTAAAATACAGAGGCAGTTTAATGCATAGGATAACTGGTGATTTCAAACTCTGACTTAACGCATAAGATAAGTTGCTCTTTTAGAGTAAATATTAATGGAGAGAGGAAATATTATTAAAAGATTAAAACAGGTAATTTTCCAGTTGTGCATGTGGATAGGCATGAGGTAGGAAATGACATTTGGAATTGTGAATTTTGTTGGGAAAGAAGTACAGTGTTGTTACTATGATTATGAGCACAGTTGCTCTTGGCATAATGGATTGGCTTTATTAGGATTCAACTCAGCTGTATTAGCAGATTTCCTACGTCTGTAACTGTTACTGTAGAATTAATTCATTAAGATACCAATAACAATATACATCAATAACTATACTCAAAATAATATACTCCCCAAATAAGTACATTTTTATTCAGAACATGGTGGGAAGTAGGCAAAAATTTGAAATGGTAGAGGTAAGTGTCCATATAATAAATCTGGAATTAAAATCAGACCTAAGGTTTGGTATCCTCTAATTAAGTCTGAGAATTTGATGAAGGCTTTTGCCAAATACCATTCAATTCACTCATTCTTAAAGTCCAAGTTGAATAGCCCAGTTTTCCTTTATTGGGGATCCTTAAAGTGAGTGGGTGTGAATGTTGCTATTTTAATGGAATTTTTGATGTATATCTGAATTGTGAAATCATAACTATAATCAGGCTAATTAACATATCCGTTATCTCTCATAGTACTTTTTTCCTTATGGTTAGACTACTTAAGGTCTAATTCCATAGCAAATTTCAAGTATGTAATATAGTATTAATAACTGTAGTCACTGTGCTATACATTATATCTCCAGAACTTATTTGTCCTACATAACTAAACAGTATACTCTCTGACCAACATCTCTGCATTTCCCACATGTCCAACACCTGGAAAATACCATATACTCTCTGCTTTTGTGAGTTCAGCTTTTTCAAATTATACATTTAAGTGAGATTTTGAAGTATTTGTTTTTCTGCATCTGATGTATTTCACTTAAGATAATACCTTCCATTTATGTTGTCACAGTTAGAAAGATTTTTTTTTTTTTTGTATTTTAAGGTTGGATAACATTTCATTCAATACATGTACCAAATTTTCTGCATCTCTTTATCCATTGATTGCAAATTAGGTTGTTTCTGTATTTTGGCTATTATGAATAATGCTAGAATGAACATAGGAGTATAGATAAATATCTCTTGAAGATCCAGATTTCATTGCCTTTGCATATATACCCAGAAGTTTGACTACTGAATCACACAGTAGTTCATGGTAGTATAAATGTAATTATAAATATACACACATTTATTTTTAATATTGGAGTACGGTTGACATAGAGTGGTACATTAGTTTTGGGTGTACAACATAGTGATTCTATAATTTTGTACATTACTCAGTGTGTACAATGTTAGGTAAAATCACCAACTGTCACCATATGGTTATTACAGTACTACTGACTATATTCCCCATGCGGTCCTTTTCCCTTCTGTGACTTATTTTATAACTGTACTTTTTAATCTCTTAATCCCCTTTACTTCTTTTGCTGTCCCCCATTTCTGTCCTCTCTGGCAACCACCAATCTCTTCTTTGTATTTGTGTTTGTTTCTCTTTGTTTATTTGTTCATTTGTTTTGTATTTTAGATTCTACATATAAGTGAAATCATTTAATTTTTGTCTTTCTCTGTATCATTTATTTCACTTAGCATAAGTGAAATACGTCACTTATGCATTAAGTGAATGCATAAGTGACGCATTAGCATAAGTGAAATAAAGGCCCTTCCATGTTAGGCATGTATATGCCTAAGGAATATTCCTCTGTGTGTGTGTGTCTGTGTGTATATATGTGTGTCTGTGTGTATATCACTTCTTTATCCATTCATCTATAGACAGACCCTTAGGTTGCTTTCATATCTTGGCTGTTGTAAATAATGCCTCAGCAGTACATATATCTTTTGAATTAGTGTTTTTGTTTTCTTTGGGTAAATACCCAGTAATGGAATTAGTGGAACATATAATATTTTTGTTTTTAACTTTTTGAGGAGCCACTGTACTATTTTCCACAGTGGTTGTGTCGGTGAACAATTCCAACAGTGCATGAGGGTTCCTTTTTCTTCACATTCTTGCCAACACTTCTTAATTTTTATTTTTTTGATACTAGCCATTCTGACTGGTGTGAAGTGATATCTCCTTGTGGTTTTGATTTGCATCCCCCAATGATGAGTGATGTATTTCATGTATCTCTTGTCCATCTGTATGTTTTCTTCGGAAAACTGTTTATTCAGGTCATTGCCCGTTTTTAAATTGGATTATTTGGAGAAATTAGTATTGAATTATATAAGTCCTTTATATATTTTGGATATTAACCCCTTATTTGATATATCATTTGCAAATATCTACTCCCAGTTAGTAGGCTGCCTTTTGATTTTGTTGATGGTTTCCAGTGCTGTGCAAAATTTTTATTTTGATATCGTCCTGGTTGTTTATTTTTGCTTTTGTTTCCCTTGCCTCAGGAGACATTTCCATAAATATATTGCTAAGGGCAATGTCCAAGAGACTACTGTGTATGTTTTCTTCCAGGAGTTTTATGATTTCAGCTCTCACATTTAGGCCTTTTATCCAATTTGAGTTTATTTTTGTATATGATTTTAGAAAATGGTCCAGTTTCATTCTTTTGCATGTAGCTGTCCAGTTTTCCCATAATCATTTATTGAAGAGACTATCTTTTCCCCCATTATATATTCTTGCCTCCTTTGTCATTGGATTAACTGACCAAAGAAGCATGTGTTTATTTCTGGGTGCTCTGTCCTGTTCTATTGATCTGTGAGTCTGTTTTTCTACCAGTACCATATCTTGTTGTAGCTTTGTGTTTGTCTTGAAATTTGAGATTGTGATACCTCCAGCTTTGTTCTTCCTTTTCAAGATTGCTTTGGGTCTTTGGGGTCTTTTGTGGTTCCATTCAAATTTTAGGATTCTTCTTTCTAGTTCTGTGAAAAATACTGTTGGTATTTTGATAGGGATTGCATTGAATCTGGATTGCTTTGGGTAATAGGGATATTTTAAAAATATTAATTCTTTCAATCCATGAGCATAGTGTTTCTTTTCATTTGTGTTATCATCAATTTATTTCATCAAAGTCTTACTGTTCTCATAGTATAGTTTGTTTACCAACCCTTTGTTTTTTCCCAAGTATTTTATTCTTTTTGGTGGAATGGTAAATGCAATTGTTTTCTCAATTTCTTTTTCTGCTAATTTTTTATTAGAGTATAGATATGCAACAGATTTCTGTATATTAATTTTGTATCCTGTAACTGAATCCAGTATTAGTTCTAGTAGTTTTTTTTTTGGTAGAGTCTTTAAGGTTTTCTATATATAGTATCATGTTGTCTGCAAATGATGGTAGTTTTACTTCTTCCTTTATAATTTGGATACTTTTTATTTATTTTTCTTGTCTGATTGATGTGGTTAGGACTTCCAGTACTATGTTAAAAAAAAGCGAAAGTGGACATCCTTGTCTTGTTCCTGATCTTACAGGAAAAGCTTTTAGCTTTTTCTCGTTTACTAGGATGTTAGCTGTGGATTTTTTATATATGGCCTTTATTATATTGAGATATGTTTCCTTTAAAACCAGCTTTTTGAGAGCTTTTATCATGAATGGATGTTTTGTTTTTTTCAAATGCTTTTTTTTGCATCTATTGAGATGTTCATATGGCTTTTATCATTTCTCTTGTTAATGTGATGTATCATAATGATTTGTGAATATTGAAACATCCTTGCGTCCCTGGAGTAAGTTCCAGTGGTGAGTGATTCTTTTAAGGTATTGTCGATTTTGATTTGCTAATATTTTTTGAGGAATTTTGCATGTATGTACATCAAGGATATTAACCTGAAGTTTTGGTTTTTTTCATATTTGTCTGGTTTTGATACTGAGATAATGCTGGCCTCATAGGATAAATTTGGAAGTTTTCCTTCTTCTATTTTTTTGGAATAGTTTGAGAAGAAAAGATAATTAACTCTTCTTTAAATATTTGGTGGAGTTCACCTATAAAGCTATCTGGTCCTGGACCTTGGTTTGTTGGGAGGTTTTTTTTTTTTTTTTTTTTTTTTTTTTTTAAGATTTTATTTATTCATTTGAGAGAGAGAAAGAGGGAGCACATGAGCCGGGGGGAGGGCAGAAGGAGAGGGAGAAGCAGGCTCCCTCTTTGGAGCCTGACATGGGACTGGATCCCAGAACCCTGATAGCATGACTTGAGCCAAAGGCAGATGCTTTACTCTCCAAGACTCCTGCATGCTCCTGTTGGGAGTTTTTAAATTTCCATTTCAATTTTGTAACTAGTAATCAATCTGTTCAAATTTTCTATTTCTTCATGATTCAGTTTGGAAGATTGTGTATTTATAGGAATTTATCTATTTTTTTCTAGGTTGCCCAATTTGTTGGCACATAATTTTTCATAATATTATTTTACATTTTGTATTTCTGCAGTTGTGGTTGTAATTTTTGTTCTTAATTTCTAATTTTATTTACTTGAGTTCTCTCTTTTTTTTTTTCTTGATGAGACTGAGTAAAAGTTACCAATTCGGCTATCTTTTCAAAGAAACAGCCTTTAGTTTCTCTCATCTTTTCTGTTTTTTTCAATCTAATCTTTATTATTTCCTTCATTCTACTAACTTTGGAAATAGTTTGTTCATTTTTCTAGTTTATTAAGATATAAGATTAGAGTTTTGAAATTTTTCTTGTATTTTGAGGTAGGTCTGTATTGCTACTTCACTCTTAGGATTGATTTTTCTGTGTCCCAAAGAGTTGGACTGTTATGTTTTCATTTTCATTTGTCACCATGTATTATTTCTTTCCTCTTTGATTTCTTAGTTGACCCACTGATTATTTAGTAGCATGTTGTTTAGCCTGCGTGTATTTGTATTTTTTCTTGTAACTGATACCTAGTTTCATACCATTGTGCTTGGAAATGATGCATGATAATGTTTTCAGTCTTCTTTAATAATTTATGGACACTTGTTTTGTGGCCTCACATGTTATCTGTCATGGAGAATGTTTCATGTATACTTGAGAATTATTCTTCTCTCTTTTTTTTTTTTTTAAAAAGATTTTATTTATTTATTTATTTGACAGAGAGAGATTACAAGTAGGCAGAGAGGCAGGCAGAGAGAGAGAGGAGGAAGCAGGCTCCCTGCTGAGCAGAGAGCCCGATGTGAGACTCGATCCCAGGACCCTGAGATCATGACCTGAGCCAAAGGCAGCGGCTCAACCCACTGAGCCACCCAGGCGCCCTATTCTTCTCTTTTTTGATGGAATGTTTTGTGTATATCTCTTAAGTCCGTCTGGTCTAACGTGTTGTCCAATGTCAATAGTTTACTTACTGATATTGTTTGGATGATCTATCCTCTGACATAAATGGGATGTTAAATTCACCTACTATTATTATATGTTAATATCAGTTTCTCCCTTTGTGACTTTCAGTATTTGCTTTGTGTATTTATTTATTGCCATGTTAAGTGCATACATTTGTACAGTTTTATATTCTCTTGTTTATCATTATGTAATGCCCTTTACCTGTCTTTGTTTTAAAATCTGATATATGTATTGCTACCCTTACTTTATTTTTCCCACTTCCATTTGCATGGAATATCTTTTTCCATTTCTTCATTTTCCATTCATTTTCCATTTCTATCTTCATTTTCCACCCACAGACATCTGTGGGTATCTAAAGTGGGTGTCTAAAGGTCTAAAATGAGTCTTGTAGTCAGGATACATATGAGTCTTATTTTTTTATCTATTCAGTTAGTTCATGTCTGTTTTCATTAAAAATAATTATTGATAGGTATGTACTTAATGCCATTTTGTTAAAATTGTTTTCTTGTTATTTTGTAGTTCTCTGTTCCTTTCTTTTTTGCTCTCCTCCCTTGTGGTCTGATGTGGTTTTTTTTTTTTTTTTTTTTTAATGATATGCTTGGATTCCTTTTTCTTTACTCTTTTCGTGTCTTACTATCTTGGCTGCCATCCGTTCCTCTGTCCCCCAGATAACTGATTTGTTCTTTTGCGTCCTGTAATCTGCTGTTGATTCCTTGTAGTGTGTCTTTCATTTTAGTTCTCATATTCTTCAACTCTGATTGGTTATTTTTTATCTTTTCTATCTCTTTGTTGAAGTTTTCTTTGAGTACATCCACTTTTCTCTTAAGTCCAGTAGGTATCTTTATGACCATTATTTTGAACTCTTTATCAGGCATATTGCTTATCTGTTTCATTTAGCTTTTTTTCCTCTGATTTTGTTTTTCTTTCATTTGTGACATATTCCTCCTTGTCTTCATTTTTCCAACACTGTGTTTTTTTCTGTGCTCAATATGCCAGCTACATCTCCTGGTATTGAAAGTAGTGACCTTATATAGAAGGGGTCCTGTGGTGCCCTGTAGAAAATCCTCCTGGTTACCAGAGCCATGTTTTGTAGGGGTATCTCCTCTGTGGGCTGCATGTGTTCTTATGTTGTAGCTGAGTTGCAGTTATCATGGGTATGGTGGTGAGTGGGGCTGGCTCTCTCATCCTAGCTGGTTTCAAGGACTCACTTCACCTGCTGTAGGCACACTGGGCAGGGTTTGCTTTCTGTGTTGTTGAGAGGCCCAGCTGTAGTTGTGATGGGCTTGCTGGTGGGTGGAGCTGGCTCTTTGCTTACCTCTCTGTAATTAGCCACTGTGACAGCTTCATGTCCACCAATGGTCAGGGCCTGCTTCCTGTGCTGCCAGCTAAGGAGCCTAGCTGCAAGAACTGTTGGTGTACTGGTCTGTGGGGTTATATTCTCCCATCGCTGGGGCAGGAGTTACTTTGTAGGGGCTCTGGTTCTGGCTGGGGCTGTGTATTGGGTGTGGCAGGGCAGGAGTCACTTTATAGGGGTGCTTGCTGAGGCAGGCAGGTTAGGTGGGGCACGTGGTGCTAACAAGATAAGAGGAGTGTGTTGAATTCCTTCCTACAAGCATACCCCTATTGCCACTGGCAGAGGGCAAGAAAAATGGCACCTACCAGCACTTTGTTCCTTAAAAAATCTCCTGTAGATCCCTACCCCTCCAGCACACCTCCTAAAACTAGTCACTAAATCTCCTTTATTTAGTCACTCCTAGATTTAGTCACTAAATCTCCCTGGTGCTTTTTGAACTGGTGCATCTGTGCCATGTCCCAGGCTGTTATTTAGGATGCTGGCTCTCTAGTAGTGGAGCCATGGTTTCTTAGAGCCTTCCAGCTCTCCCAGAGTAAAGCCCTGCTGATTTTTTAAAGCTCCTGAGTTAAGGCCCCATTGGTTTTCAAAGCCAAACACAATGGGGACTCATCTTCCCATTGCAGGTCCATAGAGCTAGGCCTGGTATAGGTTCTGATCCCCTCATTTCTTCATGTGTATGATATTCTTCCCATTTGTGGTTAGTCAAACTAGGCCTTTTATTCCTCACTGTGTCTCTGCCCTTCCCTCCCTCTTTGATGTGGTCTTCTCTCTCTGAATAGTTATGGAAGATCTGTTCTACTACTCTGCAGGTGGTTTTTAGTTAGTTGCAGTACATATAGTTCTTGCCTTAGTGTGTTGTCTGACAAGGTGAGTGTGAGCTCTGACATCTTCCCCAGGTTCCTGTGTTTAAAAATGCCACACAATAGTTCTAATTTTTTGGGAACGTCCATACTGTTTTCCATAGTGGTTGCACCAATTTACATCCCCACCAAAAGAACATAGGGTTTCTTTTTTTGTTGTACCCTTCCCAGTAGTTATTGTCTCCTTGTCTTTTTGATGATGGGTGTGAGGTGACATCTTGTTTTGATTTTATTTGCATTTCCACAGTGATTAATGATTAGAACACCTTTTCATTTATCTATTGGCCATTTAATGTCTTGTTTGGGAAGATAACAATTTAGACCCTCTTCCTACTTTTTAAATGCATTGAGTTGTATGACTTTTTTTACATATTTTGCATATTAACCCTTTATTAGCTATATGATCTGTAAATATTCTTTCATTCTTTAGGTTGCCTTTTCATTTTATTGATTGATTGTTTTGCTGTGCATACACTTTCTAGTTTGCTGTAGTCCCACTTTTTGATTTTTGCTTTGTTTCTTATGCTTTTGATACCATATCCAAAAATTGTTGCCAAGATCATTTTCAAGGAGTATCTTCTTCATTTTCTTTTAGGACTTTTATGGCTTTAGTTCTTTAAATCTTTAAGCTACTCCAAGTTAATTTTTGTAAGTGGTATAAGATAGGGATACAAATTCACTCTGCTTGTGATTTTCCAGTTTTGTCAAAACCATTTATTAAAGAGGCATGTCTTTCTTCATTGCATACTCTTGGCTCCCTTAATGGCCACATATTTTTGGTTTTATATCTGACCCTTGATTGTGTATCATTGGTTTTATCTATTTTTATGCTAGGTCCTTACTATATTGATTATTATAGTTTCATGTATAGTTTGAAAATAGGAAGTATGATGCCTCCTGTATTCTTTTTGTTTCTCAGGATTGATTTATCAATGCAGTTCTTTTATGGTTCCATACAAGTTTTAGTATTGTTTCTTTTCTATTTCTGTGAAAAGCAACCTTGGAATTTACATAGGGGTTTTGAATCTATAGATGACTTTGGGTAGTATGGACAATTTAACAATATTAATTACCCCAGTCCAGGAATGTGGGCTAATCTTTCCATTTGTCCTTTTCAGTTTCTTTCATCAACGTCATGTAGTTTTAATTGTACAGGTTTCTCACTTTCTAGTTTATATTTATGTTTTTGATGATGCTGTGAATGGAATTGTTTTATTTCCTTTTAGTTGTTTCCTTTAGTTATTTACTTTAGCTGTTGATTTATAGAAACACAACTGATCTCTGTGTGATAATTTTGTGTCCTTCAACTTTCTTGAATTCATTGATTGCCAAGATCATTTCCAGGTATTTTTGGTGGAGTCTTTGGATTTTCTGCATATAAGATCATAACATCTGGAAACGAAGGCAGTATTTCTTCTTTCTTTCCAATTTGGGTGCCTTTTCTTTCTTTTTTCTTGCCAAATTATTCTGGCTAGGATCTTCTGTACTATGATATATAGTAATGAGAGTGTGCACCCTTTCTTGTTACTGATTATAGAGAGAAAATTTTCAGTCTTTCACTGCTGAATATTATGTTAATATTCATAATATTCATAATATCTGAATATTATGATAAGCTGTGGGCTCATCATATATGTCCCTTATCATGTTGAGGTATATTCCTTCGATACCCAATTGTTGAGTGTTTTTTTAATTATGAAAGGTGTAGTTTGCTAAAGCTTTATCTGCATTTATTGAGATGATTTTATATGAGTTTTATCCTTTATTCTTTTAATGTGGTGTTTCATGTTTATTGCTTTTCATATACTGAGCCATCCTTGTATCCCAATGACAAATATCTCTTGAATTTGTATGATTCTTTTAATATGTTGACAAATTTGGCTTGCTAGTATTTTGTTGAGGACTATTGCATCTGTGTTCATCAGGAATATTGGTCTGCACTTTTCTTGAAGTTCCCTTGTCTTATTATGCTGTCAGAGTAATGCTGGATTAATAAAGTGAATTTAGATGTGTCTTCTTTTCTTTAATTCTTTTTTTAAAAGATTTTATTTATTTATTTGACAGACAGAGATCCCAAGTAGGCAGAGAGGTAGGCAGAGAGAAAGAGGGGAGGAAGCATGCTCCCTGCTAAGCAGAGAGCCTGATGTGGGGCTCCATCCTAGGACCCTGGGATCATGACCTGAGCTAAAGGCAGAGATTTTAACCCACTGAGCCACCCAGGCGCTGCTCTTTTCTTTAATTCTTTGTAAGAGTTTTTGAAGGGCTAGTGTTAATTTTTTAAGTATTTGGTAGAATTCATCAGTGAACTATTAGGACCTCAGCTTTTCTTCGTTGGGAGGTTTTTGGTTTAATTCAATCTCCTTACGTATCGTAGGTCTTTCCATATTTACTGTTTCTTCGTGATTCAGTCTTAAGTTGTCTTTTTCTGGAATTTATCCTTTTTCTCTAAGTTATCCATTTTGTTGGCATTTAATTTTTATATAGTCTCTAACTGCCCTTGTATTTGTGCTGGGTTTCTTGTAATATGTCTTGTTTCATTTGTAATTTCATTTAAGTCTTCTCTCTTTTTTGTTAGTCTTTTAAAGGTTTGTCTATTTTTATTATCTTTTTAGTAAATCAATTCTTAGTTTCTTTGATTTTTCTAGAGTCTGTATTTCATTTGTTTCTGCCTTAATCTTTATTATTTCCTTCCTACTTCTACCTTTTGCCTTAATTTATTATTTTCCAAGTTCCTTGAGGTGTAAAGTTATGTTGTTTGAGATCTTCTTTCTTATTATAGGTATTTATTGCTATGTACCTCATTTCAGAACTGCTGGTTCCAGTTGGAGGGGGTATTAAAAATGAAGAAAACATATGGAATGTATGGAATACCATTTTAAATAATCACTATGTGTATTATGGAAGTCAAAGAAGGAGAAAAGAGACGGTTCAGTTATTAAAATCACCTATTGTTATTATATTACCGTATATTTCTCACTTCAGTCCTGTTACTGTTTGCTTTATATATTAAGGTGCTCCAGTGTTGAGGGCCTACATGTTTACAATTGTTATATCTTCTTGATGAATTGAACCCTTTATCATTATATAATGACCTTATTTGTCTCTTGTGACAGTTTTTGATTTAAAGTCTATTTTGCAGGATGTATATATATATATTTTTTTTTTTGCATTATATATATTATACATTATATATACATATAAATTATATATATAATATATATTGCATTATATATAGAGAGAGAGACTTAAAATCTATTTTGCACTATATATATGTATATATATTTTTTTCATTCTATAGGTGTCCTTTAAGGTAAATTGAGACTCTTTGTGGCAGCATATTGTTAAGTTTTTATTTTTTTAAAACCACTGGACTCTCTGTGTTTTGTTTGTAGAATTTAATTCATTTACATTTAAAGTAATTATTGATAGTCAAGTCCTTACTATTTCCATCTCATTAATTTTTTTTTCTGGCTGATTTGTTGTTCCTCTCTTCCTTTATTGCTGTCTTACTTTGTGATTTAATGATTTTCTGTAAATGATATTCTTTGATTTTTTTTTCTCTGTGTCATTTGTGTATGTACTGCAGGTTTTTTCTTTGTGGTTACCATGAAGTTTATGGAAAATGCAATTAGTTATAATAGAGCATTTTAAGCTGATAACAATGTAACTTCAGCCTCATAAAAGCCTATCCTTTTACTTCCTGTACCCTCACAATATTGTACTGTGGTCATCCTTTATATCTTTTTATATTTTATATCCATTAGCCAATTATTATATTTATATATATTATTAATATATATTAATATATTTTATATTATTATATTTATATATTATTATATATTATTATATTTATATTTATTTTTAATACTTTTGCCTTTAAAAATTTATACTACAATTCAAAGAAATTTCAGAACACCAGTATTAAGAGTATTCTGAATCTGACTATATCCTTACCTTTACCAGTTGGTGTTATAATTTCTTGTGTTTTCTTGTTAGTGTTCATCTATTTCCATTTAAAGAGATCCCTTTAGCATTTCTTGTAAGGTAGATCTAGTGGTGACAAATTTCCTCAGCCTTTGTTTTTCTGAGAAGGTCTGTATCTCTCCTTCATTTCTGAAGGACAGCTTTGCTGGGTATAGTGTTCTTGGTTGGCACTTTTTTTCTTTTAGAACTTTGAGTAAAGCATCTCACTCTTTCCTGGCCTGCAAGATCTGTTCTGAAAAATCCACTGAGGGCCTTATAATGTTTATTTAGATGTTAGGAGTTGCTTTTCTTTTGGTGTTTTTAAAACTCTGTATTTGTCTTTGATTTTTGAGAACTTTGCTAAACTGTGTCTCTGTGTGATTTTGATTGGAGTTTTTACAGCTTCGTGATTTAGGAAGTTTTCACCTATTGTTTAAATAAGTTTGCTAACCCTTTTCCCGCCTCTTTTCTCCTTCTTTGACTTCCACAATACATATAGTGATTATTTAAAATGGTATTCCATACATTCAATATGTTTTCTTCATTTTTAATCCCCTCCTCCAACTGGATATTTGAATGATTTGTATTCAATTTCACATATTCTTTTTAATGTTTGATTATGTCTACCCTTGACTATTGCATTTTTTCATTTTGTTCACTGTATTCTTCAGGTCCAAAATTTGTTTCATTTTTTATGGATTCTTTCTCTTTTGTTGAAGTTCTTGGTTTTTTAATGTATTGTTTTCCTCATCTTATTTAGTTGCCTATGTGTGTTCTCTTATAGCATGCCCAGCTTTTTAAAAACATTTCTTTTGAGGGGCACCTGGATGGCTCAGTGGGTTAAGCCTCTGCCTTTGGATCAGGTCATGATCTCAGGGTCCTGGGATTGAGCCCCGCATTAGGCTCTCTGCTCAGCAGGGAGCCTGCTCCCCCCAACCCCTTGCCTGCCTCTCTGCCTACTTGTGATCTATGTCAAATAAATAAATAAAATCTTTTAAAAAAATTATTTTAAAAGTCTTAACGGGAAATTAATTGATAATTATTTCCTTGTAGTTGGTCACTTGAAATTTTTATCTCTTTGGTTTTGTCATGTTTCCTTCATTTTCATGTTCCTTGAAGTCTTGCATTGCTGTCTTCATATTTGAAGGAGCAGTCACCTCCTTCAGTCTTGATTGATAGACTTTGAGAGAGAAAGAACTTCCCTAGTTAGCCTGGTTAGGGATTTGGGAGTTTCTCATACTTTTTTTTAATGCATATTCTAACCATATCCTCTTGTTCTGCCTTGAGGGTAGTTGTTAGAATTCTGTTTTCTTTTGATTCTGCATACCCAGCTTATATGGTGAGAGTCTCTTTTTTATTTTACCTAGGTCAGCGTCCTAAAGTGCTCAAGGTTATATGCCTCCTCTAAATTCAGCAGAGTTGAGCTATCTGGCTGCACAACCAACAGAGGCTTGTGTGACATCTTTTTGGGTACTTACAAAGTACTGGCTATGGGTTTAGAGGGTTGCACAGAATTCTGGGGGTACATGTAGGCTAGTTGAGGGATTCCATATGTGATGCTCCATACAGGGTTCATGGATAGGTTTCTTTATAGAGTCCATGAGGTCATTTGTCAAAGACTCTTTGTTGATTCCCACACACTTGTTATTATGAGGTCTCACCAGTTTTCCCTATTCCTAGTTGCTCCCAAACTATTCAACCATAGTAATCTCCCCAATGTTTTGGGGGGAAGGGAGAAACAAATGGAATTTTTAGGCAGTATCCCACATGACTGGGGAAACCTGATACTCATTATGCTTTTACCTTGGGAGAAATCATAGCCTGAGGAGGTCTCTGTTGGCATTGAGCTGAAACTCAAAGTTTTAGCTGAAACTGCTAAAGTGAAACTGTTCTTACTCTTGTCACTGTGTTGATTCTCAGATATATTTTGCTGCAACAAGGTATTGGGATTTCTCTGTTGGACTCTGGCCTCTTAAAAAGATACTATCACCCTTGTGTGGTTGTCAAAATCTGTGTTTCTGTTGGTGATGATGGCTGAAATCTCCTATTCCACCATAATGCAGGCAGAGAGAGAGAGAGAGGAGGAAGCAGTCTTCCTGCTGAGCAGAGAGCCCGATGCGGGTCATGATCCCAGGACCCTGAGATCATGACCCGAGTCGAAGGCAGAGCTTTAACCCACTGAGCCACCAGGCATCGCTAATTTGTTAGATTTTTTTTTTCCATTTTTATAATTTTTATTTTTTATAAACATATATTTTTATCCCCAGGGGTACAGGTCTGTGAATCACCAGGTTTACACACTTCACAGCACTCACCAAAGCACATACCCTCCCCAATGTCCATAATCCCACCCTCTTCTCCCAAACCCCCTCCCCCTAGAAATCCTCAGTTTGTTTTGTGAGATCAAGAGTCACTTATGGTTTGTCTCCCTCCCAATCCCATCTTGTTTCATTTATTCTTCTCCTACCCACTTAAGCCCCCATGTTGCATCACCACTTCCTCATATCAGGGAGATCATATGATAGTTGTCTTTCTCCGCTTGACTTATTTCGCTAAGCATGATACGCTCTAGTTCCATCCATGTTGTCGCACATGGCAAGATTTCATTTCTTTTGATGGCTGCATAGTATTCCATTGTGTATATATACCACATCTTCTTGATCCATTCATCTGTTGATGGACATCTAGGTTCTTTCCATAGTTTGGCTATTGTGGACATTGCTGCTATAAACATTCGGGTGCACGTGCCCCTTTGGATCACTACGTTTGTATCTTTAGGGTAAATACCCAATAGTGCAATTGCTGGGTCATAGGGCAGTTCTATTTTCAACATTTTGAGGAACCTCCATGCTGTTTTCCAGAGTGGCTGCACCAGCTTGCATTCCCACCAACAGTGTAGGAGGGTTCCCCTTTCTCCGCATCCTCGCCAGCATCTGTCATTTCCTGACTTGTTGATTTTAGCCATTCTGACTGGTGTGAGGTGATATCTCATTGTGGTTTTGATTTGTATTTCCCTGATGCTGAGTGATATGGAGCACTTTTTCGTGTGTCTGTTGGCCATCTGGATGTCTTCTTTGCAGAAATGCCTGTTCATGTCCTCTGCCCATTTCTTGATTGGATTATTTGTTCTTTGGGTGTTGAGTTTGCTAAGTTCTTTATAGATTCTGGACACTAGTCCTTTATCTGATATGTCGTTTGCAAATATCTTCTCCCATTCTGTCAGTTGTCTTTTGATTTTGTTAACTGTTTCCTTTGCTGTGCAAAAGCTTTTGATCTTGATGAAATCCCAATAGTTCATTTTTGCCCTTGCTTCCCTTGCCTTTGGCGTTGTTCCTAGGAAGATGTTGCTGCCTGTGTTCTCCTCAAGGATTTTGATGGATTCCTTTCGCACATTGAGGTCCTTCATCCATTTTGAGTCTATTTTTGTGTGTGGTGTAAGGAAATGGTCCAATTTCATTTTTCTGCATGTGGCTGTCCAATTTTCCCAGCACCATTTATTGAAGAGGCTGTCTTTTTTCCATTGGACATTCTTTCCTGCTTTGTCGAAGATTAGTTGACTGTAGAGTTGAGGGTCTATTTCTGGGCTCTCTATTCTGTTCCATTGATCTATGTGTCTGTTTTTGTGCCAGTACCATGCTGTCTTGATGATGACAGCTTTGTAATAGAGCTTGAAGTCCGGAATTGTGATGCCACCAACGTTGGCTTTCTTTTTCAATATCCCTTTGGCTATTCAAGGTCTTTTATGGTACCATATAAATTTTAGAATTATTTGTTCCATTTCTTTGAAAAAGATGATTGGTACTTTGATAGGAATTGCATTAAATGTGTAGATTGCTTTAGGTAGCAGAGACATTTTCACAATATTTATTCTTCCAATCCAGGAGCATGGAACAGTTTTCCATTTCTTTGTGTCTTCCTCAGTTTCTTTCATGAGTACTTTATAGTTTTCTGAGTATAGATTCTGTGCCTCTTTGGTTAGGTTTATTCCTAGGTATCTTATGGTTTGGGGTGCAGTTGTAAATGGGATTGACTCCTTAATTTCTCTTTCTTCTGTCTTGCTATTGGTGTAGAGAAATGCAACTGATTTCTGTGCATTGATTTTATATCCTGACACTTTACTGAATTCCTGTATAAGTTCTAGCAGTTTTGGAGTGGAGTCTTTTGGGTTTTCCACATATAGTATCATATCATCTGCGAAGAGTGATAATTTGACTTCTTCTTTGCCGATTTGGATGCCTTTAATTTCCTTTTGTTGTCTGATTGCTGAGTCTAGGACCTCCAGTAATATGTTCAATAGTAGTGGTGATAATGGACATCCCTGCCGTGTTCCTGACCTTAGCGGAAAAGCTTTCAGTTTTTCTCCATTGAGAATGATATTTGCGGTGGGTTTTTCATAGATGGCTTTGATGATATTGAGGTATGTGCCCTCTATCCCTACACTTTGAAGAGTTTTGATCATGAAGGGATGCTGTACTTTGTCAAATGCTTTTTCAGCATCTATTGAGAGTATCATATGGTTCTTGTTCTTTCTTTTATTGATGTGTTGTATCACATTGACTGATTTGCGGATGTTGAACCAACCTTGCAGCCCTGGAATAAATCCCACTTGGTCGTGGTGAATAATCCTTTTAATGTACTGTTGAATCCTATTGGCTAGTATTTTGTTGAGTATTTTCGCATCTGTGTTCATCAAGGATATTGGTCTATAGCTCTCTTTTTTGATGGCGTCCTTGTCTGGTTTTGGGATCAAGGTGATGCTGGCCTCATAAAATGAGTTTGGAAGTTTTCCTTCCATTTCTATTTTTTGGAACAGTTTCAGGAGAATAGGAATTAGTTCTTCTTTAAATGTTTGGTAGAATTCCCCAAAAGCCGTCTGTCCCTGGGCTTTTGTTTGTTTGGAGATTGTTAATGACTGTTTCAATCTCATTACTGGTTATGGGTCTGTTCAGGCTTTCTATTTCTTCCTGGTTCAGTTGTGGTAGTTTATATGTTTCTAGGAATGCATCCATTTCTTCCAGATTGTCAAATTTATTGGCGTAGAGTTGCTCATAGTATGTTCTTATAATAGTTTGTATTTCTTTGGTGTTAGTTGTGATCTCTCCTCTTTCATTCATGATTTTATTTATTTGGGTCCTTTCTCTTTTCTTTTTGATAAGTCGGGCCAGGGGTTTATCAATTTTATTAATTCTTTCAAAGAACCAGCTCCTAGTTTCGTTGATTTGTTCTATTGTTTTTTTGGTTTCTATTTCATTGATTTCTGCTCTGATCTTTATGATTTCTATTCTCATGGTGGGCTTAGGGTTTCTTTCTTGTTCTTTCTCCAGCTCCTTTAGGTGTAGGGTTAGGTTGTGTACCTGAGACCTTTCTTGTTTCTTGAGAAAGGCTTGTACCGCTATATATTTTCCTCTCAGGACTGCCTTTGTTGTGTCCCACAGATTTTGAACCGTTGTATTTTCATTATCATTTGTTTCCATGATTTTTTTCAATTCTTCTTTAATTTCCCGGTTGACCCATTCATTCTTTAGAAGGATGCTGTTTAGTCTCCATGTATTTGGGTTCTTTCCAAACTTCCTAATGTGGTTGAGTTCTAGCTTTAGAGCATTGTGGTCTGAAAATATGCAGGGAATGATCCCAATCTTTTGATACCGGTTGAGTCCTGATTTAGGACCGAAGATGTGATCTATTCTGGAGAATGTTCCATGTGCACTAGAGAAGAATGTGTATTCTGTTGCTTTGGGATGAAATGTTCTAAATATATCTGTGATGTCCATCTGGTCCAGTGTGTCGTTTAAGGCCTTTATTTCCTTGCTGATCTTTTGCTTGGATGATCTGTCCATTTCAGTGAGGGGAGTGTTAAAGTCCCCTAGTATTATTGTATTATTGTTGATGTGTTTCTTTGATTTTGTTATTAATTGGTTTATATAGTTGGCTGCTCCCACGTTGGGGGCATAGATATTTAAAATTGTTAAATCTTCTTGTTGGACAGACCCTTTGAGTATGATATAGTGTCCTTCCTCATCTCTTATTATAGTCTTTGGCTTAAAATCTAATTGATCTGATATAAGGATTGCCACTCCTGCTTTCTTCTGATGTCCATTAGCATGGTAAATTCTTTTCCACCCCCTCACTTTAAATCTGGAGGTGTCTTCGGGCTTAAAATGAGTTTCTTGGAGGCAACATATAGATGGGTTTTGTTTTTTTATCCATTCTGATACCCTGTGTCTTTTGACAGGGGCATTTAGCCCATTAACATTCAGGGTAACTATTGAGAGATATGAATTTAGTGCCATTGTATTGCCTGTAAGGTGACTGTTACTGTATATGGTCTCTGTTCCTTTCTGATCTACCACTTGTAGGCTCTCTCTTTGCTTAGAGGACCCCTTTCAATATTTCCTGTAGAGCTGGTTTGGTATTTGCAAATTCTTTCAGTTTTTGTTTGTCCTGGAAGCTTTTAATCTCTCCTTCTATTTTCAATGATAGCCTAGCTGGATATAGTATTCTTGGCTGCATGTTTTTCTCGTTTAGTGCTCTGAAAATATCATGCCAGCTCTTTCTGGCCTGCCAGGTCTCTGTGGATAAGTCAGCTGCCAATCTAATATTTTTACCATTGTATGTTACAGACTTCTTTTCCCGGGCTGCTTTCAGGATTTTCTCTTTGTCACTGAGACTTGTAAATTTTACTATTAGGTGACGGGGTGTGGGCCCATTCTTATTGATTTTGAGGGGCGTTCTCTGAACCTCCTGAATTTTGATGCTCATTTCCTTTGCCATATTGGGGAAATTCTCCCCAATAATTCTCTCCAGTATACCTTCTGCTCCCCTCTCTCTTTCTTTTTCTTCTGGAATCCCAATTATTGTAATGTTGTTTCGTCTTATGGTGTCACTTATCTCTCGAATTCTCCCCTCGTGGTCCAGTAGCTGTTTGTCCCTCTTTTGCTCAGCTTCTTTATTCTCTGTCATTTGGTCTTCTATATCACTAATTCTTTCTTCTGCCTCATTTATCCTAGCAGTGAGAGCCTCCATTTTTGATTGCACCTCATTAATAGCTTTTTTGATTTCAACTTGGTTAGATTTTAGTTCTTTTATTTCTCCAGAAAGGGCTTTTATATCTCTCGAGAGGGTTTCTCTAATATCTTCCATGCCTTTTTTGAGCCCGGCTAGAACCTTGAGAATTGTCATTCTGAACTCTAGATCTGACATATTACCAATGTCTGTATTGATTAGGTCCCTAGGCTTCGGTACTGCCTCTTGTTCTTTTTTTTGTGTTGAATTTTTCTGTCTTGTCATTTTGTCCAGATAAGAGTATATGAAGGAGCAAGTAAAATACTAAAAGAGTGGCAAGAACCCCAGGAAAATATGCTTTAACCCAATTAGAAGAGATCCCAAATCGTGAGCGGGGAGAAAGGGGATAAAAAGAGGTTCAAAAAGGAAGAAAGAAAAAAAAAAAAAGAAAAGAAAAGAATTAAAAGAAAACAAATAAGAAAAATATAAAAAAGAAAATATATAGATATTAGATAAACTAGTTTAAAAACGTTAAAAAAGAAAAAGGTATAAGTTAAAAAAAATTTACTAGAAGGCGAGAAAAAAAACAAAAAATGAAAAAGAAAAAAATTAAATTAACTGCAAGACTAAAAAAAATCACAGGGAAAAAGCCATGAGTTCCGTGCTTTGCTTTCTCCTCCTCTGGAATTCTGCTTGCTCTCCTTGGTATTGAAACCGCACTCCTTGGTAGGTGAACTTAGTCTCGGCTGGATTTCTTGTTGATCTTCTGGGGGAGGGGCCTGGTGTAGTGATTCTCAAGTGTCTTTGCCCCAGGCGGAATTGCACCGCCCTTATCAGGGGCCGGGGTGAGTAATCCGCTCGGGTTTGCTTTCAGGAGCTTTTGTTCCCTGAGCGCTTTCCGTAGAGTTCCGGAGGACGGGAATACAAATGGCGGCCTCCTGGTCTCTGGCCCGGAGGAGCCGAGAGCCCAGGGCCCCACTCCTCAGTGCACCCTCAGAGAACAGCGCCCAGTTACTCCCGTCTGCCTGACCTCCAGCCGCGCTCCGAGCTCACAGAGCCTGCGACCGGCTCAAGGTAACACCGAGCTGTGAGCTTACTGTCGGCTCTGTCTCTGTAGGCGGCTTTCCCGTTCCAATACCCGCAAGCTCTGCGACACTCAGACACCCCCGATCCTTCTGTGACCCTGCGGGACCTGAGGCCACGCTGACCCCGCGTGGGCTTCGCCCCGGTTTAGCCTCTGGAGCGATGTCCCTCAGCGGAACAGACTTTTAAAAGTTCTGATTTTGTGCGCTGTTGCTCTGCCGCTTGCCGGGAGCCGGCCCCTCCCCCCGGGGTCTATCTTCCCGTCGCTTTGGATTCACTTCTCCGCCGGTCCTACCTTTCAGAAAGTGGCTGTTTTTCTGTTTCCAGAATTGCTGTTCTTCTTCTCTTCGATCTGCCGATGGGTTTTCAGGTGTTTGCAATCTTTAGATAAGCTATCTAGCTGATCTCCGGCTAGCTGAAGTAGTCTCAGCCTGCTACTTCTCCGCCATCTTGACTCCTCCGCTAATTTGTTAGATTTTTAAAAGGAGTTTTGAAAAATTATTTCTTTAAAATACAGAAGTTCCATTAGTGGCTGGGCTGTAAGAGAGCAAGAGACAACTATCACGATGTATATATTTCTTACTTTTGTTTTTATGAGAAATTTTATAGATTAATTCTGTTCTACCACAAGGGAATGTATTATGGAGCAGATTTTTCATAGTGAAGTTAAAATAGAGATTATTATTTCTTTTCTTTTCTTTTCTTTTTTTTGAGATTTATTTATTTGAGAGAGAGAGAGAACGAGCGAACATGAGGCAGAGGGAGACAGAAAGGGAGAAGAAAACTCCCTGCTGAGCAGGGAGTTCCACACAGGGCTCCATCCCAGGACTCTGAAAACATGACCTGAACTGAAGGTAGATTCTTAACTGATTGAGCCACGAAACACCCTAAGATTGTTAATTTCTAAATATTATTACTTTTGTTTGCACTGAATGCATATAGAGTCTTTAGAAAACCCCGTAGTATTTTTTTCTTTGATATTTCTTTTAAATGACTTTTCACTGCTGAGAATTGTTAATTATTCAGATGAACACAATTATCATTTAGATGGTATTGTTTGGAAAATACTATCATACTCATAAATAAGACGTAGTCATTCAGCTAAAGGATCTTAGGCAATGGTAAGACTATACTTCATATCTGTTTTGAAGAATTTCTATTTCTTTATTTTCAAGATTTATGATATCTTCATATGCAATGTCCAATCTGCTATTAATCTCTTCCAGTGTATTTTTCATTTCAGAAACTACATTTTTTTCACACCTAGAAGTTCTTTTAGTTTTTTTAATCTTCCATTTCTCCCTATTATATTAATTTTTTCCTTAAAGAATTGATTGATTGATTGACTGATTTAAGAGAGAGTGCACATGAGTAGGGGGTGCAGAGAGAGAGGGAGAGGTGGAGTATCTCAAGCAGACTTGGCACTGAACATGGAGCCTGTCACTGGGCTCTGCGATCATGCCTTGAGCTGAAATTAAGAGCTGGGTGCTCAACTGACTGAGCCACCCAGGCACCCCTCTTGAGTATACTTTACTATTTTTTTTAACCTTTAAAAGACGTATTTATTTATTATTTTAATGAGAGATAAAGAGAGAGAAAGCACATGTGGTAGGGGAGGGGCAGAAGGAGAGAGAATCTCTAGCAGACTCCAGTGGGGATCCAGCCATGGGGTCTCATGATCCTGAGATCATGGCCTGAACCAAATCAAGAGTTGGATGGTTAACTAACTGAGCTACCCAGGTGCTCCTTTAATATTTATAAAAGGCCATTTTAAAGTCCTTGAATTTCCTGTTCCATTATCTGAGTCCTTGATATGTCTCCACAGTTTAGATCATATTTCTACTTTTTTGCATGCCTGATAATTTTTAAAAAGTTTTAATTCCAATATAGCTAGGAAACAGTGTTGTATTCATTTCAGGTGTACTATATAGTGATTCAGCAAGTCCATAATTACTCAGTGTTCATCAAGGTAAGTGTAGTTTTAATCCCCGTCACCTATTTCACCTAGCCCCCCACCCACCTCCCTTTTGGTCACCATCCATTTGTTTTCTGTAAGTAAGAGTCTGGTTTTTTTTTTTGGTTTGTCTTTTTTTCCCCTTTGTTTTGTTTCTTAAAATTCACACATGACTAAGTCATATGCAGTTTGTCTTTCTCTGACTGGCTTCTTTTGCTTAGATTATATATACTCTTTCGCTACATCCATGTTGTTGCAAATGGCAAGATTTCATTCTTTTTTATGGTGGAATAATATTCCATTGTATATGTATATATACATGTATATATATATACATATATATGTAGACATATGTATATGTACATATACATTGTATATGTGTATATATGTATACATCACATCTTTATCCATTCATCTATCAACAAACATAGTCTTAGACACAGGCTGCTTCCACAATTTGGCTATTGTAAATAATGCTGCAGTAAATATAGAGGTGCATATATTGTTTTGATTCAGTGTTTTTGTGTTCTTTGGGTAAATACCTAGTAGTTATAGGGTACTTCTGTTTTTAGTTTAGTTCAGTTTTTTTTTTTTAAGATTTTATTTATTTGACAGAGATTACAAGTAGGCAGAGAGGCAGGCAGAGAGAGAGAGAGAGGAGGAAGCAGACTCCCCGCTGAGCAGACAGAGCAATGCGAGGCTTGACCCCAGGACTCTGGGATCATGACCTGAGCAGAAGGCAGAGGCTTTAACCCACTGAGCCACCCAGGCACCCCCTGTTTTTAATCTTTTGCAGAACACCCATAATGTTTTTCACAGTAACTGCACCAGTTTGCATTCCCATGCTTGGTAATTTTTCACTGGATTCTCAACATTGTAAACTTATATTTAGTGTTTGGTTCTTATATTCCTTTAAAGAATATTGAACTTTGTTCTTACATACAATTATTTGTGGATCCGTCTGATATTTTTTAAACTTTGTTAGTATAGATCAAGGGTAACCTTCCTTCCTGACTAGGGTGAATTTATTTCCATTATTAAGCCCTGACTTTTTGGGGGACTCTACCTAATGCCCTGTATATATTACAAGGCCTTTCCATTCTGACTGATGGGAACATGAACTATTTTCAGCCTTTTTGTGACCTCTGAAAATGATCCATTCAATTGCTTTCCAGTGGTTCTCTCCTTTGCATGAAGTATTTTCTTCTCAGTCATGGACAGATCAATACTCATAGAGTGCTCTCTGGAATTTTTTCTGTATGCAGTTTAATTCTCCATTACTTTGCCTTTCAAATTCTATCTACCTTGGATTTCCTGAACTCCAGTGTGTGCCTGCCCCACTTAATGATAGTGAGCTCTGTTTGGGTTTCCCCTTCCTTCACTATAGCTTGAAAACTGCCTTTTCATAGTAACCTGAAGTAATCATACAGTTTGCCTCATTAGTTTCCCCTCAGGGATTATAGTCCTTTGCTGCTTGTGTCCAGTGTCTGAAAATTTTTATATATTTTGTATCATCTTCAAGTTGTTTAAAGCAGCAGGGCATATCTGCTGTCTGTTCCTCTCGATGGCTAGAAGCAGAAGTTAATTCAGCTTTATATGCTCAGAAATGACCCAGAACTTTCAGACAATTTAAAATATCTAAGTCAGTATGAACATATAGTAACTTAATATTAAATCAAGATTATGCCAACAAAGGAGTTTTTTGTCTGGTGAGTTTAATTTTATTCACATGGCATATTAAAATTTTCACAAAAACACTGGGTATTAAAAAATTAAACAAATTTTGTTACTATTATATACAGTTTCCAATAGACCTCTCATAATGAAGTTGTTTGACTGATAAATGTCATGATGTTTGTACCTGAAAATTCTTAGTGGTTAAAAATTTTGCCAAAACAGGGGCACCTGGGTGGCTCAGTCATTAAGTGTCTGCCTTCGGCTCGTTATGGTGCCAGGGTCCTGGGATCAAGGCCTACATCAGGCTCTCTGCTTGGCGGGAAGTCTGCTTCTTCCTCTCCGTCTTCCCCTGCTTGTGTTCCTTCTCTCACTGTCTCTCTCTGTCAAAAAATAAAATCTTAAAAAAAATTTTTTTTTACCAAAATATCAGTATTTACCCTTGAGAGTGTATAACTTATTTGTTATTATTGAGTTGTTATATTCTTATACTCCTTCAGTTTAAGACTTGAAGAGAAATGTACGAGGCTGCTGAAATACAGAGCATGGTATAGGATGAACTGAGTTTAACATTAAGTGAGACTGAATAGAACTGTAATTATAGCAATTAGGACTATTAGCAGGGAGTTGTGAGACTTTTTATTAAAGATCGGTTACTTTAAGTGATGTAATCAATAGTTTTCCATACATTATAACCTTTGGTCATTTAAATAATGGATGTTTTCTATTTTTTTTTCTGTTTTTTTAAAATATTAATTCATAGGTTTGCCATTGTTCTCAGTTCATAGTACCTGAGTGTATCAGTAATATTTCATGGCACTTAAAGAGAAATGGGTATTATACACATTATATTATATTGTAATATTATATTGTAATGGGTATTATATTATGTAATATTAATGTATTATTGTAACATGTAATGTATTATAATATGTAATTAAAATATACAAATTAAAAGGAAGTGGTTATGTTTGAATTTTTTCTTTAATAATCATATTAATTACTAATATATGTTTATAAACCATAATTATTAATTATGGTTATTTTTTAATAACCATAATTATTTGCTATAGGATATGAGACTGTTGGGTACTGGGTAATTTCTCCAACCTTGTAATCAGATTGGGCACTGCTACCTTATTTCACATTGCTTTTTGCTCTTCAAAACTCAACTTTATGAAGTGGTCAAAAACTAAACTTCATAAAGATATGATGTCATGAAAGAAATGTAGTACAATCTAATGTTGAAACCGTGAACTTCTAGCTAGTATTCTGTGCAGTGTCCAACAGATGTTAAGTATTTCTGTTTTTCCCTCAGACATTTAAAATACCCCACAATGCCCCTGTCTGTTTGTTACAGCACCCCTGGGAGCCCTGGTACACATTCTGGGTAATAGAATTAACTTGTTCTCTTTTAATGTTCATTACTGTTTCATATGGAGTTCTGGCATGATTAGTGTCCTAATTTTTTTTAATGTCAAGATAGAGAATCCTTTTTGATCATTTTTGACTAGCAAGGTTTCTTAAGAAACTGATGTTTGTAATACTAAAATAAAGGAATAATATATTTGACATTTTCTTGATAGAAAAATGTTTACAGCAGAGACTTCATAGAAAGATTATTGAATAAATTGGTTTTGTGACTTTGTTTATAATCTGTAACAGAAAAATAATGAATGAATAAGATATTAAAACATGATTTTAAATAGGATAAAAATGTACTATATATCATTACTGTACAGGGTGTATTGAGTAAACAAAAGAATATGAATTTTATTATGGGAATATAGTAGGGAAAAGAATTGAAACTGAAAATAACCAAAACTATCTGGGCTGTTATTGTTCTTCATGATATCAGTTCCTATAACGGACATAGGATATTCCTGATTGATCCTTTAGGAATCTGCCTAAAATTCTAAACTGTACTATGACTCAAAATGATTTTTTAAAATCATGTACTTTGAGGGGTCCCTGGGTGGCTCAGTTGGAAGAGCGTGATGCTTTTGATCTCAGGGTCATGGGTTCAAGGTCCACATTCAGTCTTGTGATTACTTAAATAAATAAATGTTTAAAAATGATGTATTTTGTAAGGAAGTATATTCTGAACTATGTGGACATTTTTGTGTAATATTATAAGGATATATTTGCAATTCCATGTGTTCTTAGTGTAATACATCATAAAACAATCATGATGATAATAGCTTACATCTGTCAAGTGTTTACATGGTTCTTAGTACTTTCCATGTATTGACTGAATTCTTACAATAGGCCTATGAGATGGGCCTTATTATTAGTCTTATTATACAGATGAAGGAAATGAACTACAGAGAGGTTAAATAATTTGCCCAAACTCATAGAACTAAGGTGTGGCAGTATGTATCTTTCCAGAGCCCCCCCCCCCTTTTTTAAAAGATGTATTTATTTATTTGTGTGTGAGAGAAAGAGAGCATGTGCACATGCATGGGTGGGGAGAGGGGCAGAGGGAGCTAATTTTTTTTTTTTAAGATTTTATTTATTTATTTGATGGAGAGAGACACAGCGAGAGAGGGAACACAAGCAGGGGTAGTGGGAGAGAGAGAAGCAGACTCCCTGTGGAGCAGGAAAGCCCCATATGGGGCATGATCCCAGGACCCTGGGATCATGACCTGAGCGGAAGGCAGATGCTATGACTGAGCCACCCAGGCACACTGAGGGAGAGAATCTTGGATTCCCCGCTGGGCGCAGAGCCCAACATGGGGCTCAAACCCAGGACCCTGGGATCATGACCTGAGCCGAAGGCAGACACTCAACGACTGAGCCACCCAGGTGCCCTGTCCATAATACTTCTTAATGAATACTATTGTTTCTTCCTTTTTTGATACATTCCCATCCTTGCAAAAAAGTACCAGTTATTAGATATGTTTTTATCGTCTTCAATCTTTTTGAAAATTCTATATATTTTTTTGAGTTTTTAAGTTCTAGGTTTTTATAAGATTGTGGTGTGTACTTTGCATACCTGATGGTACTAAATAAATACTTTTAATTCAGAATTATTTTTTAAATGCCTAATATATGTTTAAGATTCTACTTATATTATGAGAAGAGAGAGGGTGAGGGGAAGGAAAATACATAATGCTGCTCCTGAAAGTGGTTGTGGTAAAAATTGTAATCATTAACTGAGAGATGTCTTCCTTGATCCCCCTTCATTGAATAAACAAGCTCTCTTCCCTGCATTTATTCTATCTCAACTTATTGTTTGTTTTGTGTATAGTATTTGTTAAATTAAAAGATTCTGTTTTCCATGATTAAAGTGTTTTTTCTTACTTATGAGAATCTCTTTCAAAGTTACATAAAATCAGAACTTCTGGAGATGTATTTAAGGTTAAATTTTAAAATTAAGAATTTTAAAACTGACAATATATGGGGGCGCCTGGGTGGCCCAGTGGGTTAAGCGTCTGCCTTTGGCTCAGGTCATGATCTCAGGTTCCTGGGATTGAGCCCCACATCAGTTTATCTGCTAAGCAGGGAGCCTGCTTCCCATTCTCTCTCTGCCTGCCTCTCTGCCTACTTGTGATCTCTCTCTTTCTGTCAAATAAATAAATAAAATCTTTAAAAAATAATTAAAAAAAATCTGACAGTATGTAAAGATAGGCTCTTAGCTCAGGCTGCCGCAACAAAATACCATAAACTGAGTTGGTTATACATCACACATTTACTTCTCTCAGTTCTGGAGGCAAGAAGCATGAGATCAGGGTGCATGGTCAGGTTCTAGTGAGAGCCACCAACTTATATCCTCGCATGGGGGAAAGAGCGCTCCCTAGAGTCTTCCTTGCCTTATAAGGGCAGCAAGTCTCTATTTCCCAGTTCCTCCAAATTCCCTACCACCAAATACCATCACACTGAGGATTAGATTTCAACATATGAATTTGGGGCAGGGGATATAAACATCCAGTCCATAACAGGAACACAGACTTAGAAGGCACATAGACCAGAGTTTAAATCACAAATATTTCTGTGTCTTCCTTATTGAAACTCTCTAGGTCTCAGATAACACATCTGTTAAGAGGATTTTAGAAAGAGTTTGTTGAATTAGAGAAGCATTTAAGTAAAAGCTTGTCCAGTAATAGGTACTCAAAAGTTGCACTGATCCTTAAACAGTTCTCTCAGATAGTCAAAATTTTGATCAGGGGACCTGTGAGGGATGTCATATTTAATTTTCATCATTGAAGAATTATATAGCAAAGATTTAATTATATGAATATTTTCTTCACTGAGTTGTAGATTCATTTATTTAGAGATTTGTGAGCTATCAATCACACATGAACTCTATGAGATTTTTATTGGTCAAAGTTTAGGATAAGATTGAGGTATCTGAATTTTGAAACAGCTTTACAGGCAATTCTGACATTCTAGAAGAGAATCTAAACTAGAAAGGTGAATATTGTTAGATCTTTATGGATGGAAAAATCTGAGATCCAAAATTGAACATTTTGAATGATGTTAGGGAAAAATTTGTTCCTCTCATTGGAACTTGCTTACTACTGAACTGTAATGTCTATAAAGAAGTTACTTTATGGATAAGAACATGACAGTGGAGATAGGGCTACATGGTATAGAATCTTGGCTCTACCACCTGTCTTATTGTGTGACTTGAGGCAAAATATTCACTCACATGCCTTAGTTTTCTCTTTTGTGAGATGAAAATAAGAGTAGAGTTGTTGTGAGTTAATGCATATATGGTAGTTATAATAATGCCTAGCACACTGTGTGTCATCATCACCATCTCATGTTATAGTTTACATTCCTTTTCAGTTTGTTTTTATAGTCTTGAGTGAAGTCAGTTAATGTTTTCTAAATAGGCTTCCAAGAAAACTTGTACCCTTTTTGATGTTACTGTTCCTTAATTTTAAAGCCTATTTGCCGTCTGTTGATCCTTAAAATAATGTGTTTGTGCTTGAATACTCAAATTCAGAAATATATCTACATTTCAAATTGAAGTTGAGCAGGGTTTAACTAGTGTTAATTTTTTTACTTTTTCATATATAATATTTTCAGATGAAGGCTCTGCAGAAATTGCTTTATTTTCCTATTTGTTTTTTACTTCTAGGCACTTAATCTTTTTTTCAGTCTTAGAGATATGTTTTGCTTTCTTTTTAACATTTATTTTTACTATGTGATGGGCTCTTCAATACTTCTTTTACTCACTCTCATTTCTAGTATTCTCTCTCTCTCTCTCTGGTCTATAAATGAAAATTCAGTCCTGGAAAATGGGAACCATAAAAAGGAATTAAAAAGGCAAGATGATTTTTAGTATTTTTTGCATGTGTATTTAGGATATATTCTTGAAATACTTGTGCTTAAAGATTTAACCTCATAGAGGATGAGAGATTATGTCATATTTATGTTTATAGTTAGAGTTTAGATGCTTAATAAGCAGGCTGTTGTTATAAGGTTATATTACATACTCTCACCACTGAAGAAACCTCCCTCCTGTTCCATTCCACTCTTAAACACATGGGTTGCACAGCTGCTATATGGTTGTACACTGTCCCATGTGTATTAAGCAAACAGAGCCTGCAAAAGGGTTGCATTTTGGAGCATGGAAGTAGCATGGCTGGTTGGAGACCCCAGAAGTGTGGCTGCCAGAATTCCTCCATCTGGCAGCAGTGCTGCTAGGCAGCTCCACACAGGGCATAAATATATTTTGCTGAAGACTTTTCCTGGTGCAACAGCCATGAATGCCTAGGCAGGGATAGGGATGGAGAGGAAGATAGTGAAAGGAACTAATACAAAGGTGTCTAATTGGAACCACTCTACTGTTTAAGGGGAAAATATGAATAATGAAAAGTGAAAAAACACATTTGAACTCTTAGTTTTGCAAGAAGCTTGACAAATAGTCTTTTAACTTTTATGAAGATCTTTAAATTAAAGAATTGTGAACTTGTAACTTGAACTTGTAACTTGAACTTCTGTAAGCATAATTACTTTAAAAATTTAGCCTTCCTATGGATGGCAGAAGGTAACATGAATATACTTTTTAGGGCAAAATAATTATGATCGTCTTTATTTGATGTAAGTTTATTTCTAGTTTCGTTAAAAATTCCCAGAACATTGAACATAAGTCAACATTCCATGGAGAAGAAAGTATTATGCAGCTTGCATGTGTGCAGATCTGCATATCGGAGCACAAAATATTGACATGATAATTGCAGTCAAGCCTGAGTGAACAGTGGCCTGTGGGAATTCAGCTGGTGTTGTACCAACTGGATGGCTGCTCAGGACACAGTTTGAAATGCAAGGTGCAAGTTAGCACTTTATTCAGCACAGGCAGGCATCATTTAAAAATCCTTGGGGGCAGCCCTGGTGATGTGCAGATGTTAAAACAGTCTGTTGTGAAGTGCTGATATTTTTGAACACTGTGAAAGACTTCTAGATTCTGAGTGAAAAATATTTGCACAGTTATTAAAGACATATAATACACAATCTTTTCCAGCTCTTTTCTGGATGTTTTAGATAATGAGTGTTGAGTATACGCAGAAGTATCTGGACATGTAGGTAGAAGAAACAGGAAAATCAGGAAGCAGATAAAGTCATTTAGTTTCTAACTATAAAACCGAAAATGTGTGGAGTTTCAGCTTTATACATTTGGGAATGATGTTGAGTGGGTATCTAAAACAGAAGTATTTTATTCAGTACTGTATTAAATCTAAGTTGTGACATTCTAGTAAATTATTGCTTTTTTGTTTATGGAGTTCATCCGTACACCATAATTTACAAATTCAGTTGATGTTGCTATACCCTAATTCCATTCTTTATTCTTTAACTAACATGGAACTACTTGATTAAACAAGAAAAAAAATAATCTGTCCGTTTTTACCTGTCAGGCTGAGTCTTCTGCACAAGTTTTGCCTTTCATATATAGTTTAAATATATTTTTTATATTGAAGTATAAAATATATGTAGAAATTCTGGATTATGTGTAAAAATTAAGCTTTGATTTTAAAACAAAATAGGTATTTTAAATATACTTGGACCTTTAAAATATTTTCTACTAAAGGTCTTTTGATCTATTGATTTAATAATGTATTTTTATTAAGAGTATTAGAGTTTTTTCAATAGTTGTTTTTACTCTGGAGTAAACATATTTGAAAAATATTTGTGTTAGGTTTTTAAGTTTTCCTTTTTTTCAAGCTTTCTTACTGTATTATTCATAGATAATATCCTAGCAATTTATTATGCATATTCAGAATAGAAAAAGTTATGAAACAGTTCATGAATAAAAGGATAGATAATTTGATAATGGTATAATTTTCATTTCCCTAAACTTCCATTTTTATCAGTCTTACTGTTTTAGAATCTTAATGTTAACCAGAAATTGAGAAAGCATTTAAATGGAAAGTCATTAATAAGAAAATCTACATTTTAATAGATTCTGTGCTCAAATGAAAGAAAACTAAGTCCAACTAGGTTTATTTTGTGCATTATTGTTATCTGTTAATTAAGAATAATCAATGTCAGTAAGTTTTGCTTTTTTATTTTCTTTGTTTTCTAAATCAGACCGATATCATTGCCTCATTTATAGTTAAATGTTTCTTTTTAGACTCTAATATTTCATTTTTGACATCTCATTAAAAATGGGCTCAAACCCAGAAAATATGATCCTGTCATATTGTATAATATATGGCATGGTCTATAACACAGTAAAATTTTGCTTCTTAATGATTTAGAATAATTTCTCAGATTTTTGAGTTTAGAAAAATGGCAAAAAGTTAACATGGTAATTCATGTGACTAAGTACAGCAATGTTAAATGTTTAAATGGGTAGTACTCTTGGGAAAAGTGATTGGAGCTTTAAACTTGTACACATTTGACAGCGTCTCTTCACTTCATTTTTCATCCTAAAGAAGTCTGCAAATATTCTTAGCTCACATCATTATTGCACATCAGTGGTTCTAATTAGCTAAACAGGAGTTTGTCTCAGTCATTGATCATCATCAACTTCTTGACAGTGTCTTTTTTTTTTTTAGGAACCTTTCATTACATCTTATAAATACATAGAATATATATTAACTGAATTCACCAAATAGGTTGGTGATGTTTTCAACTTGAAACAACTTTTTAAATTGTATAACCTTAAGTAAAAATGTATTCATATTGTAGCGCTATTTTCTCTTGGGAGCATTTTCCTGTTAAGAAAATATTACATATCATGTACCACCAGGAGGAGCTGCTGGACAAATCTCTATATAGATTTTGAATTGAGATTTTTTTTTTCAATTTCAAAACTATAATATAATCGTTAACTTTGGAGGTTTTTTTTGTTTAAAATACATCACTGAAGTATATTTTTGAAGTTTATATTTGACTGGAAGTTTATATTTCATTTATGACCTACATTTTTTTACTCAGCTTTATCAGTTATTTTGATTTCGGCGACTCAGACTTAGTGTATGTCAGCATCACTTGAGGCTTTGTGTCTTAGTTCAGGCTGTAATAACCAAACACCATAGATTAGGCGGTTAAAAAAGCCAAACATTTATTTGTCACTTTTCTGAGGGTTAGGAAGTCCAATATCAAGGTGGCTGCTGATTCCATTCACTTACCATCCCAGTATCCCAGAAGGCTATTTGATGTTTATTCTCTTGTCAGCTTCTAACACTTCATTTCCCCTTCTCACTTTCAGGTGATGGATAGTTGTTATGAATTTGTTAAATTCATGTTAAGTCATGCACAGGGTGCTGGATGGTGAGCCATGGTTCAACAGCAGACCACAAGAGAAATTAAAATAGAGCTTTATTATTCACAGATCTGGGAGAAAGTACCCAGCATACCTCAAGGGGCCACATGGGAAGTCAAGGCACAGTATGGGGAAAGATAGGCTGGGGGTACATGCTTTTCTGAGGTTTCGCTGGTGGAGCGCTCTGGGTTTTCCAGGCTAAGGTGGATTGGTCAAACCGAAAGAGCCAGGTTTTAATCAGCTCTATGGAAGATGGATCTTTTATAAGGGACATAAAAGGGAAAGGTTTTGGGAGGTTGGGGACACTATTGAGCACAAGGGTTGTTGGGGAAGTCCTATCAAGAACTTACTTGTGACTCTGCAGGTTGCTATCTGGGGCACTTGCATGGGCTAGCTTCATTTAAAGTCACTTCAGGCTGCTTGGCCAAACCCAAGGGGATGCCAAGGCAGCAATCATGGAGTAGCTTTTGCTAAACTCTTGACAATCCCCTTGCTTCCTACACCACTGAGTAAATAGAAGCTTTTAGAAGAGAGCTTTCATGTCTTCCCATAACCATGTCTGCCAAAATATCTGAATCTGTATCCATATTTTCTCTTTTTATTTCTTTGGAAGAACTGTTTATGCTGTCATATAAGCCCAAATTGTATACACTAAAGACTCAAGGACCCAAGGATGTCACTCTGCAGTTCTCCTTTCTCTCTCTAACATCCTCAGTATCACTCACTGTCCTGGATCATTCCTGTCAACATACTCACATGCAGTTTTATCTTCAATCTTTTGAGATAAATCTCTTTTGATCTCACATTTCCCTTGAAGTACTGTTCCATTTCTCTGCTCCTTTTTATAGCAAAATTCCTCTGAAAAGTAGTCTTTACTATCTCCATATTTTTTTCTTTCTCTCTTGATCTCACTCCAATTAGGCTTGAATATCCACCATTCTCCTAAAACAGCTCTTGTCAAAATCACCAGTGACTTCCAATACTGCTAAATCCCAGTAGTTAATTTTCAGTTTTATTTTCTTAGTGTGTTTGCAGCATTGGCCAAAGTTGATTCCTTTCTTCTAGGAATACTTGTTCAATTAGTTTTCTGTCTTGATTCTGCTTTTGCATGACTGTTTACCCTTCGTAGTATTATTGGTTGTTTTTCCCTCATCTTACTAACTTATAAATATGGAGTACTTCAGGACCAATTCCTCAGATTTTTCAATCCAGAATTACTCCTTAGGTGATCTCACCTACCCTTTAGTCTTTTTTTTTTTTTTTTAAAGATTTTATTTATTTATTTGACAGAGCGAGATCACAAGTAGGCAGAGAGGCAGGCAGAGAGAGAGAGAGGAGGAAGCAGTTTCCCTGCTGAGCAGAGAGCCCAATGCGGGACTCGATCCCAGGACCCTGAGATCATGACCTGAGCCAAAGGCAGCGGCTTAACCCACTGAGCCACCCACGCACCCACCTACCCTTTAGTCTTAAACATATTTGGATGATGCCTAAAGTTTTATCTTCAGCCTTCACTACTTGACTGATTCCAGACTTGGGTCAACCACGTCTTGGATGTTGATTAGACATCTCAAATTTAACATGTCCAAATCCCCAAGTCTAATTCCCTCTCTCTCTTCATCTAGATCACAGATAATGTCTACTCCATTCTTCCAGTTATTCAGACAACATATTGGAAACATTCTTGACTTCTCTCTTTCATTTATATCTCTTATCTACTGCTTCAAGAAATCCCGTTAACTCTACCTACAAATTATCAAGGATTTTATCACTTTCTCAGTTACCATCACCATTACCTATCTTGTCCAGTTCATCTTTAGTTCTCACCCGAGGTATTTTAGTTGACTCCTGTTGTCTCTGCTTCCACTTTTGATTTCTAGAGTCTGACCTCAGCCCACAATATTAATTAATTAATTAATTAATTAATATTATTAATCATGAAATATTAATTCATGTTACAACTATATTTAAAACTATCCTCTGTCCTCCCATTTTACTGAGAGTCAAATCCAATATATAGCTTAAGAGGCCATATATTACTTTATTTCCAGTGACCATTGTGTCCTCAGCCACCATTCTCCCTTTGTATGAACATTATTATTTTACTGTTCTTTAGATACATCGATTGTGCTGTTGGCCTTAGTGTCTTTGCACTTGCTTCTGGTCCCAAGGCCTGGAAAACTCTTCCCTGAAATCTCTATGACCCTTCCTTCCTTCCTTCAGGTTTCTGCTTACCTATCATCTTTAAGGGCAATCATTTTTACATTATCCTTTTTTTTTTATTTTAAATTTTTAAATTTTATTTTATTTTTTATTATTTTTTTTTACATTTTTACATTATCCTATATAAAATAGCAGGATCCTTCCTTTTGCTTCCCAGTTCTCCAAGATGAGACATTCCTTTCTGCATTACACTCGTTTATTGTTCTTATACTTCTAGTCAGTTGACATATCATGTATTTACTTAATATCATTTATTTTCAGATTCTTTAAGCTAGAACATTAATTCCATCAAGGAAGCACTTGGTTTATTTTGTTTGCTACAGTTCTCTAGTCCCTAGGATGATGCCTGTCATACAAATGCTTGTTGAGTGAATGATGGATTAATGTGTGTGTGTGTGTTCAGGAATTTGTTCTGGTAGATCTTGTTTCAATCTGAGGATTCTATTTAATTCTAAAATATTCTCAGCAGTTCTTTTCTAAAAATACTGCTTTATCGGGGTGCCTGGGTGGCTCAGTGGGTTAAACCTCTGCCTTCGGCTCAGGTTATGGTCTCAGGGTCCTAGGATAGAGCCCTGCATTGGGCTCTCTGCTTGGCAGGGAGCCTGCTTCCGTCTCTCTCTCTGCCTGCCTCTCTGCCTGCTTGTGATCTCTCTCTCTCTGTCAAATAAATAATAAATAAAATCTTTAAAAATAAATAAATAAAAATACTGCTTTATCATTCATCCCATTATAATCTACTTCTGGAACTCTTTAGGCATATGTTGGGAGTTTCAAGTGAAACCTACATGTCTTAACTGTCTTTTCATATTTTTAATCTCATTTCTCTATATAGTGTTCTGGATGAATATCTCATTGTTATTATCCCTTTGCCTCATTCTCTTCTTACATCTAGTTTTGAGGTATGCCCATTGAATTGTTTTTATTGTTTTTGTTTTTAATTTAAGTCATTCTTTTTAGGTCATAAAAATCCTTACTTATTTTAAAGTCTTCTTCAGTGTGTTCTGTTATTTTCATTTTGTCTAGAGTGATTGCTTCTTTGAATTATTGAGTTAGTGTGTGTATGTGTTATGTGAGTGTAAAGTACCTGTTTTCTTCTTGTGTTTTGGATTTGTTTTATCTGTGGTCAAATCTTGAGTAAGAGGATGGCTGTTACTGTTCTCTTTCTCCTTTCTCCACCACCCTTCTTTGTCTAATGCTTTTTCTTTTTCTCTAGAAATTTTGTGCTTACCACTGAATAGTCACACTCACCCCATCCTGAACTAGGTTTTATATTGGTAGCTTGGGGCTTTTAGCCAACAGTGACATAGAGGATTTGTTATATTTAGTGCCTGAGCTGTGGAGTGTTTTGTCTCAGTGCCTGATTGGGATGCTGTCTATAAACTTCTGCCTTTCTAAACTTCCATGTAATCCTAGTTCAAGGTGAGGGTGGGGAGGAATTTTTTTCCAGACTCCTTTCAGGAGCTGGGAGTCCTACTCTAGTGTCTGGTTTCTAACAATGAGTATAACTATCCTTCTACATATTGAGCAGTACACTTTTTCCCATTAGTCCCCAGGCACCAAGCTCTTTTTCACCTTAGCCTGCCTGCATTGAGATCTGGACAGTATACAACAGCTTCCTTCTTGTTTATAGCATTGTATTTCTGTTTAGTTTGTGGTCCTTAGAGATTTGGCTGTCTCCTTAATCTTTTTCTATTATGTTTATCCATTAATATAAATTGAGAGAACTTGGAAGAGCCGCAAAATGTAAACTTACTGTGCTAACTTATTGGAAAAGTCTAATTTAAGTTTTTAAAATATAATAGTACACCATCTGAATTTATCTCTTAAAACCCATGATGGACTTTTCTGATTGGTGTCTCTTCATTCTGATAATTCTTTTGTGCCTTCTAAGGCCCTTTGGTTCATTTCACTGTTTCACAATTGAGGGTTCTTTTCTTCTTCCTTACTTGTCTACTTTGGATTCATTAGTGATTTCGGTATAGGTTTCTCTTTACCTATTTTTAGATGAAATTGGGCATGTTCAGGGTGGTATGGCTGTAGACTGTTTACCTATTTTTAAACTTTTTAAAAAATATAAATAAATGCCCAATAAATTTCTATCCCATTTTAAAAAATTTGTTGTTATGAAATCTCTAGCTCTCTTTTGAGTCTGTTACTTCAAATAGAAGTAAATAAATAGAAATAAATAGTAGAAATATGATATTTTATTATTAATTATGGGTTTAAAGTATTTATGTTAAGAACATATTGTCTTATTATTTTAAATTGATGGTATAGTTGTTATTGCAATCAATATTAAACACGTTTTAAGTATTTTTTTTTATCACGCATCTAAATCTGGAAAGTAAATTGTTGTTTTGGTATGAAGTTGTCTTAGTTGTCAGTAGTTTGTAAGTTGTTGTCACTTGCCATATGGTTTCTGATTAATTCTGAAAGGACTGTCGACCCCAGATAATTTAATTTTCTATATTTTATAAAGTGTTACTCATTTTCAGGATGTGAAAATTTAGAGGATTAGCTACCAATTTTGTTGAATAAACTCTGTATTTTTCTTTCTAGAGAAAAACAGAAATCTGAAGCTAAAGACAGAAAAATTTTAGAAATTCTGCAAGTCAAGGATGCTAAAATACAAGAATTGGAACAGGTTGGTGTTGTGCCAGAAAATACTAAAAATTAATTTTTATTTTAGTTAGTAGATCTTTACAATTATTTTTAGGTTTTTTTTGCAGTAATGTTCATTAAGAATATTAGGGTCATTATATCAAATCATTACCATTTTGAAACTACTATATAAGATTATTGCTAATCTTATATAGTACTTATATTACTATATAAGAAACTAGTATATATGAGATTATTCTTCACTGGGGCGCCTGGGTGGCTCAGTGGGTTAAAGCTTCTGCCTTCGGCTTAGGTCATGATCCCAGGGTTCTGGGATCGAGCCCTGCATCCGGCTCTCTGCTCAGCAGAGAGCCTGCTTCCTCCTCTCTCTCTCTGCCTGCCTCTCTGCCTGCTTGTGATCTCTGTCTGTCAAATAAATAAATAAAATCTTAAAAAAAAATTTTTAAAGATTATTCTTTACTCTTATACTTTGTTTATAGCCTGTTGGTTTTTTAATTAATAGACTATGCCATTTATACTTTAAAACTCTTAAGATAGTGTTATGGTTTTATCGTAGAATCCAGCAATTATTGTCTTATTAAACTTTACCTTTTATTAGCAGTTACTGTTTTATTACTAGCAGTATCATTGAAACTTATGAATTTTCAGATGGTTTAATTTATAAAAAAGATTAACAAATAATTGGGATGATTCTATTTGATCTCTTGAAAACTTGTACTTTTGATTCATACAATCCATTTTACATACAATCAGTAAATTATTCAATTATGTATATAATAAGATTATATGTAATTATATAATTAGTATGTTATCACTGCAAAAATCCATGTGATCAGTGCTTCCCAGAGCTATTTTCAAAGTATAAATATCTCAAAAATGAAGGAGAAAGAAACTTATTTTAATAATGACCTATATTGTGATAAAATATTTAAATTCATTTTGTACCCAGCTGTTCATTATATGCTGAATTGCCTGTTAGTTTTTCCTGGGTAAATAGATCCTCTTTTTTTTTTTTTTTTTTTTTTTTAGATTTTATTATTTATTTGACAGACAGAGATCACAAGTAGGCAGAAAGGCAGGTAGAGAGAGAGGAAGGGAAGCAGTCTCCCTGCCGAGCAGAGAGCCCGATGTGTGACTCAATCCCAGGATCCTGGGGTCATGACCTGAGCCAAAGGCAGAGGCTTTAACCCAGGCGCCCCCAGTAGATCCTGTTTTAGGAGATGTTGCTCTTTGACTTTTGACTCTATTTTCCTTCCTAATCAGTTAAATTTTTAGGAGAATTTTGGTCTAAGTTTGGTTACTGTTAAAGGTTTTTTTATTAAAGGACTTAAGGTTAAAGTTAACTTAGAAAAGATTCTTTTTTTTAATGCTCTCTACATCTATATATTGACTTTCTAAAATGGAATATAGACTCTTATATGACATTTAAATTTAAAATTTTAATGTTCTCTAATGTGTTTTCCTTACAGGAAATATCATAATTGATACTATAATGATAAGATTTTAGCAATGACATTTTAGTCAGTTTGCTCTGGGGGAAAAAAAAGTTGTATTTGCTACCTGAATATCAAAAAAGAGCAAAATGAATCCCAAGATGGATAAATACTGTTGTGTGCTTACTATATTAATTAAACTAGGCTAAGCTACCTGATACAGCCTTATGACTTAAAAGTGGCAAATGCCATTTGTACTTATACTTCACTGAGAAAAACTAACCATATTGGCTACCCCAGGATTCCGGAGGTTTGGGAAAATGTAAATCCAGGATTAGAACCTGTCTTCAGTTATAACTCTATTGTATAGAAGAGAATGGATTTTGCCACTCTTTGGTTTTAGGGAATGCTCAGGTTATCAGATCTAGATAGCTAGGTATAGGATACCATTTTTTTAAAATGTTGACACTTTCTTTCTTTCTTTTGTTTTTAAAGATTGTATTTATTTATTATTTATTTATTTATTTATTTAGATGCTACGAGAAAGGGAACACAAGCAGGGGGAGTGGGAGTGGGAGAAGCAGGCTCTCTGCCAACCAGAGAGCCTGATCCAGGGGTGGATCCCAGGACCCTGGGATCATGACCTGAGCTGAAGGCAGACACTTAAGGAGTGAGCCACCCAGGTGCCCCTAAAACGTTGACTTTTAAAAATGACAATACATTTGCCCTTTTTTTTACTAAATTCTTTTTCTACTTCCTCTTCCTTAGGTAGATACTATTTAGTTATTTACCTTTTTTAAAGCAGAACCACTTAGCTCATGGATAAAATACTAAATTTTCTCAAGAGAAATTATTTGTTTTTTAGGCGCCCTAATTTCTTAGCCTAAATCATGTATATTTTTGTTCAGTGATGGTTATAACTTTCTACAAGGTAGAATATACTAAATGTGTCTACTATCCTGTGATGGTACTGTGGAAAATTTAGAGTTACAATTTTTGCCTTTAATGATTTTTAAATCCCTTTGAGGAGTAGGGTGGGGATAAAAGTAAGGTACAAGTAATCATATTCTCCTACATGATATTACAGATTGTAAGAGGATGGGGAACCTCATGTACCCATTCACATTTGTATCCCTGATGTCCAGTATTTCTGTATTGCTTGGCATATAACAGATTCTTGTGACTATTGTTGAATAATATAAGAAAGTGGTTCAATTTCATTCTTTTGCATGTAGCTGGCCAGTTTACCCAACACCCATTTGTTGAAGAGAAGACTTTTTCTCATTGTATATTTGTCGCCTTTATCAAAGATTAACCACATAATTATGGGATTTTTTCTGGGCTTTTTTTTCTGTTTCTGTGATGTGTGTGTTTATTTTTGGGTCAGTACATTACTGTTTTGATTGTTAAAGCTTTTTAATGTAATTTGAAGTCTGGAATTGTGATACCTCCAGTTTTGTCTTTCTTTTTCAGAGTTGGTGTGGCTCTTCAAGGTCTTTTGCAGTTCCATACAAATTTTAGGATTGTGTTTCTAGTTCGGTGAAAAAAAAACAACAAAAACACACTGTTGGTATTTTGATAAGGATTGCATTAAATGTGTAGATTATTTTGGATAGTATAGACATTTTAACCGTAAGTATTCTTCCAATCCATGAGCATGGAATGTCTTTCCATTCCTTTGTGTTGTCTTTCATCAGTGTTTTATAGTTTTCAGAGTATGAATCTTTTACTTTTTTGGTTAAGTTTATTCCTTGGCATCTTATTAATTAATTAATTAATTAATTAATTAATTTATTTTTGTGCAATTATAAATGGGATTGTTTTCTTAATTTCTCTTCCTGCTTCTTCATTATAAGTGTGTAGAAATGCAGTGTATTTCTGTATATTGATTTTGTATCTTGCAACCTTACTGAATTCATTTATCCATTATTATAGTTTCTTTTTTCTTTTCTTTTCTTTTTTGTGTATGTTGAGTCTTTTAGATTTCCTGTATGTAGTATCATGTCATCTGCAAATAGTGAAAGTTTTACGTTTTTCTTACCAAGATGGATTCCTTTTTTTGTTGTTGTCTAATTACTGTGGGTAGGACTTAGAGTACTATGTTGAATAAATTTGGCGAGAGCAGAAATCCTTATTTTGTTCCTGATCTTAAAGGAAAAGGTCTTGGTTTTTTACCACTGAGTATGATGTTAGCTGTGAATTTTCATGTGTGGCCTTTATTATGTTGAGGTATGTTTGCCCTAAACCTACTTGTTGAGGGTTTTTAGTCTGAATGGATATTGTACCTTGTCAAATGCTTTTTCTACATCTTTTGAAATGTTCATATGGTCTTGATCTTTTCTTTTGTTGATGTGTTGTATCATGTTCATTGATTTGTGAATATTGAACTACCCTTGCATAGCAGGAATAATTTTCACTGATCATGGTGAATATTTTTTTAAATGTATTGTTGGATTTGATTTGCTAATATTTTGTTGAGGATTTTTGCATCTGTATTCATCAGAGATAGTGACCTCTAGTTCTCTTCTTTGTAGTGTATATCTGGTTTTTGGTATTGTGGTAATGCTTTTCTCCTGGATGGATTTGGAACCTTTCCTTCTTCTGTTTTTGGAAGAGTTTGAGAAGAATAGGTATTAACTCCCCTTTAAATGTTTGGGAGAATTCTCCTTTGAAGCTAGCAGGTCCTAGACTTTGTTGGGAGTTTCCTAATTCAGTCTCCTTGCTGCTAACTGATCTATTTTCTATTTCTTCCTGATTTAGTTTTTGGGTAGTTATATGTTTCTAGGAAACATTTCTTCTAGGTTTTCCAATTTGTTGGCATATAATTCTTCATGGTATTCTCTTAAAATCTTTTGTATTACTGTGATATCAGTTGTCATTTCTCTTCTTTCACTTATGATATCGTTTGTCCTCTCTCTTTTAAAAAAAAGTATTTTATGCATCCAGCTGTTTGTCAATTTTGTTGACCAGCTCCTGGCTTCATGATCTGTTTTTTTAAATTATTTATTATTATTATTATTATTTAGTTTCTATTTCATATATTTCTGCTCTAATCATTATTATTTCCTTCCTTCTGCTGGTTTTGGGTTTGGTTTGTTCTTCTTTTTCTTGGTTTTGTAGATTTAAGGTTAGGTTGTATATTTAAGATTTTTCTTGATTATCTCCTTTGAGATACTTCTTGATGGAGGCCTGTATTCCTATAAACTTCCCTCTTACAACTGCTTTTGCTCCATCCCAAAGATTTTGGACTGTTGTATTTTCATTTTCATTTATCTCTATGTATTCTTTTTATTTCCTTTTTGATTTCTTGGTTGACCCATTCATTGTTTAGTAGCTTGTTAATTAACTTTCCTGTATATTGTTCTGTACAGATTTTTTCCCTTAGTATTGTTTTCTGGTTTCATAGCATTGTGGATGGAAAAGTGCATGCTATCTGTGACTTTGATTTTTTTAATTTTTTGAAACTTGGTTTGCGGCCTAATATGTAATCTCTTCTGGAGAGTTTTCATGTGCACTTGAAAAGAATGTGTATTCTGCTGTTTTAGCTTGGAATATTCTAAATATATCTATTAGATCCATCTGGTTCACTTTCTGTTTCAATGTTCTATCCATCAATGTAAGTGGGGTGTTAAAATCCCCTACTGTTATTGTGTTACTATGGACGTTATGTTTGTTGTTTTTAGCTGCTTTATGTGTTTGTGTGCATCTGTGTTGGGTGCATAAATATTTATAATTGTTATATCTTCTTGTTGAATTGTTCCTTTTTTGATTATGTAGTGTCCTTCGTTGTCTGTTGTTACCATCTTTGTTTTAAAGTCTGTTTTGTCCAGTGTAAGTATTGCTACCCAACTTTCTTTTCAATTCCATTTACGTGATACATGTTTTTCCATCCATTTTCTTCCCATCAGCATGTGCCTTCAGGTCTGAAATGAGTCTCCTGTTGGCAACGTATGGATGGGTCTTGCTTTTTTATATAGTCTATCACCCTATGTCTTTTAACTGTTGCATCTAGTTAATTAACATTCAAAGTAATTATTGACAGATATGTACTTATTGCCATTTTGTTACTCATTTTATAGTTGTTTTTGTAGTTCTATTCCTTTCTTCTCTTGCTCTCTCATAGTTTTCTGACTTTCTTTAATAATATATTTGGATTTCTTTCTCTTTATTTTTTTCACAACTGTTATGGTGTTTGATTTGTGGTTACCATTAAGCTTGTATATAACGTCTTATGCATATAGCCATTTCTGTTACATTGTCACTTATGTTTGAACCATTCTTTTCTTCTCTCCTCTGTCACCTTTTAGGTACATGGTGTCTTACTTTACATCCTTTTATTTTGTGAATTCCTTGACTGAATTTTATAGATATACTAATATTTTTGCTTTTGTGCTTCCTGCTTTTCTTACTCCTGGTAATGGCCTTTTCTTTCCATTCAAAGAATCCCTTTAATATTTCTTGTAGGCTGGTTTAGTGGTGATGAATTCTTTCAACTTTCTTTGTCAGGGAAACTCTTTATCTCCCCTTTTGAATGATAGTCTTTCTAAGTAGAGTATTCTTGGCTGCAGGTTTTTTTCTTCTCACCACTTTGAATATATCATACCACTCCCTTCAGGCTTGAAAAGTTTCTGCTAAGATCAGCCTTATGGGGTTTCCCTTGTATGTAACTGTTTTCTCTTGCTGCTTTTAAAGTTCTTTCCTTATCTCTGCTTTTTGCAATTTTAATTATTATATGTTGTGGTGTGGATTTCCTTGGGTTGATTTTATTGGGGCTCTCTATGCCTTGGGGATTTTGATTTCTCTTTCCTTCCCCAGATTTGGGAATTTTTCAGCCATGATTTCTTCAAATAAATTTTCTGTCCCCTTTTTCTCTCCTATAATGAGAATGTTATTACACTTGATGGAGTCCTTGAATTCCCTACATCTGTTTTCATTGTATTATTATTTTTTACTCTTACCTATTCAGCTTCATTGCTCTCCCTTACTCTTTCCTCCAGGTCTCTGATATGTTCATCTTCTTCTCTAGTCTATTTATCCCATGTAGTGTATTTTTAATTTCAGTTACTTTTATTATTTTTAATTTTTTAGGGATAGAGAGACAGCATGTCAGTGATGGAGGAAGGGCAGAGGGAGAGGGAGAATCCTAAGCAGACTCCCTGCTGAGCACAGAGCCTGATGTGGGGCTTGATCTTATGACCCTGAGATCATGACCTGAGCCGAAGTCAGGAGTCTGACAATTTAACTGACTGGGCTGCTCAGGTGCCCCTTAATTTCAGTTCGAGTTCTTCATCTCTGTTTGGTTCTTTTTTATGTTTTCTCTCTCTTTCCTAAGTATCTCACTGAAGTTCTCCACTCTTTTCTCAAGCCCAGTGAGTATCTTTATGAACTTACTTTAAAATCTCTATCAGTCATATTACTTTTCTCCATTTCATTTAGCTCTCTTGTGATTTTGGCTTGTTCTTTCTTCTGGGATATACTTCCCTGTCTCTTCACTTTGTCTAACTCTCTGTGTCTGTTTCTCTGTGGTAGGAAAGTCAGCTGTGTCTCCTGCTCTTGAAAGTAGTGACCTTATGAAGAAGAGGTCCTGTAGTGTCTGCAGTGCAATGTCCCCTATTCTCTCCTATGTTTGTTGCTTGTGCTTTACTATTGTGGCTGAACTGCTTTTGCCTTTCAGTCCAGTTGTTTGCAGTGGTTCTCTTTAACCTGTCATTGCCAGGGTTTTGTCCCTCTGTTAGTGGGCCAGACTGGGGCCACCTTGGTCCTGAGTTGAGTCAGACCAGGCATTTGCCAGAGATGTACTGAACTGCAGGGTGCTTTCCCTATATTGTCCCCTGAGAAGCTTTCATTGCTGGGCAGAGCCTGCAGTCAGACCAGATATCTGCCCCAGCCCACTGCTGGGTCCCCAGCTGGACTGGTGTGTTTGGTGATCTTGACCTCTTCTTGGAACAGCAGCCTCTTTGGAGTAATGCTGGCCCCTGTTTGGTCTGCTTGCATACTGCCAGGCTTGTGACACTGCTTTTGATGGTGTATTGGAGTAGTCAGGTCTGTAGGAGAACATGGGAGCACAGTGTTAGCAATGTTTGCATAGGTCAGCTCTGGGAGGGGACCTGGAGCTGCTTTAGAAAACTGCTGCAGGGTTAGAGTGCTTAGGTTCATAGGAGAATGTGGGGGGCAGGGCAAACAGTTCTGGCAAAGTCCAAACCTGTCCACTAGTGAAGGGAACCCATAGCTGCCCAAAACTCCTGCCAAGTTTGGAGCGTGTGGATCCACAGAAGCATAAGGATGGGGGTGTGGGGAGGAAGGGGAGGTATGCTGATAGCCAGCTAGGTGGAGTGTTGGGGCTGTGCTGGTTCTCTGCAGGTTTCTGTCTCCAGGCTGGTGGGTGAAAAAAAGAAATGGTACCCACTTAGCTCCTTTGTTCCTGGAGAATTGTCCCAAAGAAATCTGTACCTCCAGCACAGGCTCTGAGATTGGCGAGGAAATATTCCTATATATCCAAGGCAAATTTTTTAAATTGCTGCTTCTATTGCTTTATCTCTGCAGGATTCTTTGTAGTGCTTACGGTGGGGGACTCAGTTTCCTCTTGCTCTCCAGGCTTTCCCAGAGCCAAGCTGGCTGACTTTCAAAGTTCCCGGTGTTAAGCCCCACTGATTATAAGAACTTGCAAAATTATGCCCCTCTCATTTTCAAAGCCAGATGTTAGGAGGGTTGTTTTTCCTGTGCAGATCCCCTGTGGCCTGGGGCACCTTTGCCCTCTCCACCACTGTAGTGTCCCTCCCTCCTACATACAGTCCCATTGGTCTCGTTACCTCCTAACCATGTCTCTGTCTTTCCTACCTTCTTCAGTGTATGTAGCTGTGGAGAGTATGTTCTGCCAACCTTCAGGTCATTTTCTGGATTATTTACTCTGATGTGGGTGTTATCTAGTTGTGAATGTGGAATGAGGTGAGATTAGGATCCTCCTAATCCACCTTCTTCCCTGCAAGTGAGTTTTGACTCAATCTATACATCTTTCCTTTTTTAAGATAAGTTTACCTCATCTACATTTCTTGATATAACATACTTATTTGATCTTTGTTCTCTGACTTCCTTATATTTATGTTTTTAATGTTTTCTTAGCTTTTTATATTTGTTGTATTTTTCATTTGTGTGTATTTGCATTTGCATATACACGCATTTTCATGTTGATAGTTGGGGACATTTAGAGTTTGTATTATTTCTTTTAGTGATTAAGTTATTACTTAAATATCATATTTAGCAGTATAATTCTTGCTTCTAACATATTCTGAAAATGTATATAATATCTCTCAACTGTGCACTGTAAAAAGGTAAGAAAATTAGTGTATTTTGATTTATTCAGCCTTTGTTTCTCCTGCATTTTAAAGTGAACTCATAGAGAGTAATTGGAGGACTTATTTCTTATTCTCCACATTTTTTTGTTGAGTTTTTTTGTACTGTCAAGATTTATAAGGCTTATGTTCCATAACCACCTTATCCATTATTTTTAGTGTAAATTCTGTGGGAAAATAGATCACATTTTATAGGTTTTTCCTGTTGCTGCATAACAAATGATCATAAGCTAGTGAAATATAGTTATTAAGTTGCTGTGGGTCAGGAATCTGGACATAGTTGGGATCTCATATGGTTGTAATCAAGGTTACAGTTGGATTGTGCTCTCATCTGGAGGCTTGATGTAGGAAAAATCTGCTTCTAAGCTGATTCAGGTTGTTGATGGTATCCGTGTCCTTGCAATTTTAAGACTGATGTCCGAAATGGGACCAAAGTCTTTTAGGGTTCTTCAGAGAAGTAGAAGTAATAGATGTGCATACATATGTCTGCTTATCTATCTTTATCTATCTATATGGAGGGGGAAATTGATTTTAAGGCATTGGCCCGTGTAATTGTGGGCTGACAAGTCTGAATTGTGCAAGACTGGCTGACAAGGTAGGAACCCAGGGAAGAGTTAATGTAGCAACTCAATCAGAAGGCAGTCCGGAGGTACAATTCCTTCTTTCTCAGAGGCCTATAGCTCTTACTTTGTGGTCTTTAGTTGACTGGATGAGTCCCAGCCACATTATGGAGAGGTAATCCTCTTTACTCAAAGTCCATTGATTTAAATGTTAGTCACATCTGAAAAATATGTTTGCAGTAACATTAGACTCATGTTTCCTCAAAAACTATGAAAAACTGGGTACTGTGTGTACTATGGCCTAGCTAGGTTGACACTTAAAATTGACTAAATGGGTAAAAAGTTCTGAGGTGAGTAGACCTTTAGTATGAGGTTTTATGTTTATCTGGATAGGGCTTTTACCGTTGGCTATAGCTATATGTGTCAGAGGCTAACCTTTGTTTTGTTGTTCTTTTTTATTTGTGTCTCTCTAGAAATTTCTTAAATATCATCTGAGACGCATGATTCTGCCCATTGTATTCTCTGGTTGTTATATAGAAGCCCTACTGATATGGTGAGGTGTCAGAGGGAGGGGAAGCATTCTATAGTTCCATAATTAGGTCTCAGTCTTTTTTTTTTTTTTTTTAAGATTTTGTTTATTTATTTGACAGACAGAGATCACAAGTAGGCAGAGAGGCAGGCAGAGACAGAGGGGGAAGAATGCTCCCTGCTGAGCAGAGAGCCCTATATGGGGCTTGATCCCAAGACCCTGGGATCATGACCTGAGTCGAAGGCAGAGGCTTTTTTTTTTTTTAATACTTTTAAAAACTTTTTTTTTTTTTAAGTTATTTATTTATTTACTTGACAGAGATCACAAGTAGGCAGAGAGGCGGGGGTAGGGGTGGGGTGGGGAAGCAGGCTCCCCGCTGAACAGAGAGCCCAGTGCGGGGCTCGATGCCAGGACCCCGAGATCATGACCTGAGCGGAGGCAGAGGCTTAACCTGCTGAGCCACCCAGGCACCCACCATTTTTAATTTATTTATTTGACAGAGAAAGAGAGAAAGAGAAAGTACAGCAGAGGGAGGGTCAGGCATAGGAAGAGAGAGAACCACGTTTTCCAGTGAGCAGAGAGCCTGATGTAGGGCTCGGTCCCAGGTCTCTGGGATCATGACCTGAGCTGAAGGCAGCCACGTAACTGACTGAGCCACCCAGGTGCCGTATGTCTCAGTCTTTTAGAGAGCTTATGTCCTGACATTGTGACCATAATAAGTACTTCTCAGTGCCCCCCTCCCCTCCCCCGCCGCCTTGGATTGATAGAAAGGGTAGAGGGTGTGGGAGTTAGGTATTTCCTTTTAGCTAGGTTGGTTAGGCTCTGGCAAAACTTGCCCAAGATTGGGCTTTTTTGGACTTTGTAACTCTCAAGACTTGCCTACTTTGATCTTCCAGCAATCTGTTAATTACAGATTAGATTTTTCTACTCTGGTAGTGGTTCCCAAGGAGTTTTCTGCCCTGGTAAATTGTCATTATCTGTCCCTATCTGTCACTATCTGTTTCTCTAGTTTGGGGAACAATAGTTTGCTCTATGACCCCACCCAGTTAGCTCTTTGATAGATTTAGGAAGAGTTGTTGATTTTTAGTTTGTGAATAGGAAAGATGACTTCCAAGTTCCTTACATGCTTGAGTGGAAACTGAAAGTCCCTCTAGTGTGTTTTTGTTGTCCTACTGAGCAATATTAAGTAGCTCTTAATTTTTAAGACTTATAGCCTATGGAATAGAATAACACTTAATAATGACAATTCCTATAGCTTATTTAAATCTTATGTATCTAGTCAAATTTCTAGAGAGTTAAACACACACATACATGCACTCATGCACATTATTATTTAGCTGGTTGCAGAAAAAACTTTCATAGAAGTGCAATCTAATATAACATATTTTACTGATGATAGCATAAAACATTGCCTATAACTTCTTTTGGCAAGACTGCCTTAGCTCTGTCACTGATAGTAATAACATAAATTGGGTAATAGATTCCCCTTCTAGTATTGCATTAGATGGTATGACTCCACTCACAGCCTAGTATATTGTATTTAATTAGAACATCTTTGATGTTTTATCCCCCCACTTTTTTTTTAACCTTGTAAGAAGCTCAGAAATGAGTTTTAATTCTGTTACAGTTAGATCTGTTACCCCATCCTTCTTCTCCATTTACCATTGTTTTAGTTGTTGTGGCTTCATAACTTCTCTGTTTTTTACTAAAACTTCCATGCCCCTTTGAAAGTAGGTCATATAAATAATATATTAACATGCTCAAGTATTGCTCAGTAGAGTTTTAGGTCTTATGCTGCTGCCCCTCCTTCCCCTTTTTTCCTGCGTCATAATCTTTATCATTCTCTTCTTACTCTATAGACTTCTCTTGACCATGATGTGAATTATTCATTTCATGTCTTATCCATAATAAATTATTTGTTCCAGACATACTTTCTCTTGTCACCCTTTATGCTTTATGGTTCCTCTGAGTTCTGTTTGCTATTTTAATATTAACTCATGCCAGACCATTAAGAATGTACTCTATCCAGAAAAGTTTGTTGAAAACTTTCATAAAGCTATATTTTAAAATGAATTATAGCTGTATATAGCTGTAGTTTCATTATTTAAAGTAGACCACTAAGAGCATACTTTAATAGGAAAATATTTTGCATTACACAAAATTTTGCAAATCTTTAAAGGTTTAAGTTACTGATTGTCTTTTATTGGGAGTGCATCTTTATTATTTTAATGATTATTCAGTGTAATATCAGATTTATCAAACTAATTACAAGGATATTCATAGTTTGGGCGAGCTAATTACCTACTGTATTATGCTTTTTATTTAAAAATTAAGTCTTTATTCGGACTTGTTGATTACTAAATTCACTCAAATGCTGAAATTCAAATTATTAAATAATTCTCATGAAAGTGCTTGCTATTGGTGTTTAAGTTGTCAATTTCTGTTAAGTTTAGCTGACACGAAAGGGCAATCCCTTCTAAAACTTTAATCATTTGGCTCAGTGTTCTTTCCTTCCTAGGGTCTAAATAGTTTTTAGAATAGATGAGAATTCTCACATTTTGTCAGTTCTTTTAAAGGAGAGGTCTGTAGATAGTCTGTAAACAATCTTAGTGTTCATGTGATTAAATTTATCATTCTTTGTCCATCTCATTCATAAACATTTGCTTATCTGGTTTGGAAACACCAAGAGTACATAGTTAGTATGTAATGTGTCCAATGAATAATATGGGCAAGACAGAAATCTAGGAAGGGTAGAAATTACTGTGACAGTCTGGGGAAACCTTCATGGAGAAAGGAAGAGATTGAATCTTGAAGGAAGGTAACACTTAGATGAGAATAGAAAAATGGGCTGTGAATTGTGGATGGGCCACACTTATGCATTTATTCATAAGCTGTTTGATTGATGTCAGGGAGATTTTGATATGCCCTAATAGTTAAAATGGGAAGTAAAAATTAAAACTGTATTGAGGTTCCATTTATACTTACTAGATTTGTAAAAAATTACCAAGCCTGAGAGTCAAGTGTTGGTGCAGATGTAGATCTGTGAGAACTCTTGAAGTGCTTATAGCCTATGACTTAGTGCTTTTACCTCCAAATATAATCTTAAGCAGTATTTTTCAAACTTTTATTAATATGACCCCCAAACTGAAAAAAATATTCTATCTAATTCCCTGATATACCCACATGTGAAATAAAATATCATATAGTAATTATCCTTACTTTTATAATAAGGTAAAAATACAACAAAATATGCACCAAATATGAATATAATCATATTTAAAAAAAATATAAATGAAAAATTAAGCACTGTAAAAATTTAGGAGATACTTAATATAGTGTATCTGCTTTTTTCATAGTTTTTTTGCTGAGAATTTATGCTAACATTTTGATAGTTTCTATTGTATTCTATTCCACTTTTAAAAAATGCTGATTGTGATGACTAAATGATTTAATGACCCATTACTAGATTGTAATCTGTAGTTTGAAAAATACTGGTTGGGAGAAATTCTTGCTCATCTGTATCAGGAGACATGTTTAAGAGTGTTTATAGCAGCATTGTTTGTATACCCCTTTTCCCAAAATGGGAAGCAGCTGAAGTATACACTAACAAGAGATAGATAAATATATTATAGTATATTTATATTATAGAATAATAATAATTGAACTGTAGCTATACGTATCACTATGGATGAATTTGGGAATACATGTTGAGCAAAAAATAGCAAGCTACAGAATGTGTGTAGTATGATTTAATTTATATAAATACAAAAATAAGCTAAACTGTACAGTATATCAAATAGGGATATGTGTGTTTTCAAACTATAAAGAAAGACAAGGCTAAGAACCAAAGTTGTAGGATAGTGCCTTGCCCTGGAGGACATGGAAGTGTTATAAGGATCAGGGGACCTACAGAGGACTTAAAGATAATGGTAAGGTTGTGTTTCTTAATTAGGTGGTTGTGGATTCTAGGGTACTCTTTTTATTCTGTTCTTCATACCTTACATATTTCTCACAGATTATTTTTTGTATGTATTCAGTATTTGATTTTTTTTTTTTTAAGAGAGAACATGTGTGTCTGAGGAGTGGCAGGTGTGGGGCAGAGGGAGAGGGAGAGAGAGTATCTTAAGCAGACTCTACACCCAGCATTGATACAGGGCTCTATCTCACCACCCTGAGATTGTGACCTGAGCTGAAATCAAGAGTGGGACTGTTGGGCACCTGGGTGGCTCAGTGGGTTAAAGCCTCTGCTTTCAGCTCATGTCATGATCCCAGGGTCCTGGGATTAAGGCCTGCATCCAGCTCTCTGCTCAGCAGGGAGCCTGTTTCCCTTGCTCTCTCTCTCTGCCTGCCTCTCTGCCTACTTGTGATCTCTGTCAAATAAATAAATAAAGTCTTAAAAAAAAAATCTTAAAAAAAAAAAAAGGTGGGACAGTTAACCAACTGAGCCATCCAGGTGCTCCTTAAATATTTTCAGTTAGAACTAAAGTAAAATCAACAATTAACATTATAGCTTAAAAAATTAGAATATATTAGTTACTCTCACTTTATTCCTGAAACTCATCCTGTTTTGCATCCTATCCTTGAAGCTCCTCCTCAAGTCACTTGGAGCATGTTTAATAAGGAGTAAATATGGGAGTACAAAATATTTAAGAATCAGATGAGCATCACTGATAGATCAGAGATGAAATGAAGGTCAGGGTTTTTGTTGAGCATCCTACTTAGTAACAGAACAGTATGTTATAACTTGATGTGTCTTCTTGTTTGACAGGCCTATGGGGCTTTGGGAAACGGTGCTATTAAAAATGACCTGGAAGCTTTCAAAACCCTTATAAGTGTATAATGGATGCTTAATAAATATTAGTTGAAAAAATGAACAAAAGTTAGGTTGACAAAAGTTGAAGAAGTTTAGAAAGAGATAGTATCAGGATATGGATTTCAGTTTTGGCACGTTAGTTTCAAGTTCCAGCAGATGATCCAAATGGAGGTATTATATTGAAAGCTGGAAATGTGACATTGCTGACTGGGAGAGCATCACAGCTGAATTAGGATTAGTAAGACTGTTAGACAGAGATGAGATCAAAAACCAAGAAGGGGTAAATTTTCTGAGAGAAGAGGGAAACTAAGAAATGAGTCATGGATATGTCTTGTAATTAGGTCTTATTTAGGTATTCCTGCAGGTAAAAAGAGCAGTCAGTTAAAAACTATGGCAGTTTTAATATTGTGAATATGTTTTTCTACACAGCAAGTCATCTTTGGTACCAAAACAAACTTGGCATTTTCCGGTCTTGAAAATTATGTGTGGCCTTCACAAAATCGTAATTGTTTATCTAGAAAATGTTTTCTTCCAAATGATACTCAAATAAAAGGGTAATTCTTATCTTAGCTATCTACACATTTTCTTTGGAATGTTTTATAAAATTTTGTTTTTCTTCTATTTTTCACCTGAATCCCAAAAGTTTGCTTTCTGAATGTGGCTTAAAATATTTGGCATCCAGTTTTTATGTGTTCTTCATCTTAAACTAATAAACAGATACCACCCTTGCCTGTTTACTTGAAAATTGATGGGTATGTTACCAGAAATGAGAACTTTGATAATAGACATTATTATGAAAACTAGTTAATCCTAATATTATTGATCAAAATGTGAAACTTTTTAAAATAAAGTATTTTTTTCTTAGAAATACCAGTTTACCAATGATTGTGATTTTTTTTTCCATAGAGAGAAACAGGACTACAAATAGAAATAAATGACCTTGTAAAACGGAAGATTGCAGTTGATGAAGAAAATGCTTTCTTGAGGAAAGATTTCAGTGACTTGCAGAAGAAATTTAAAGATAAAAGTCAAGAAGTTAAGGTGTGTTGGCTTGTGCATAGTTTTACAGTATTATTGCTTTGAAATCCTACTTTAAGCTTTGTCAGCCTTTGTGGCACAGAAAGTGACAAGCTTGGAGGAAAAATTGCCTTAGGCCCTGCCATACCACACAGTTTTCTCACATGCAAAAACTGAGAAAGATGCTTTAAAGATAAGACTCCAAGCTTTATAACTTTCAGATAAATAGTTAATGATGGAAATGGAGCTAAGAAAGTAGGAGTGTGAATATGTGGCTTCTTGTAATTAGATTCTGATGGGACTGGCATTATTAATTGATAAAACCCAGGTCTGGGAGGATATGTCTGTGTGGGTCTCAAAAATAGCTGGGGACAGCATCAAAGGCAGCTTGATCAATTAATGGGCTCTTTGCAAATGTGTACTCATCAAAGCTGTCATCCAGTGAAAAAATATGACCCATCCACCTGCATGAAAAGAGGCCAATAAAAGTATACAGGTGACCTTGGCCATCAAATATAGAAGAAGCTGCTGTGAGGGTAAAACTGCACAGTTTATATTTGCTGATTAGTTCTCACCTTTTTTTTTGCTTTGTTTTGTTTATCGGCCCTTGTGGTACTGTTCTACAGGACACTAAGGAGTGTGTACAGAATAAGGAAGAGCAAAGCAGACTGGTTATAAAAAATCTGGAGGAGGAGAATGAGAAATTAAGTACCCGCTGTGCTGACCTGCTAAATGACCTGGAGAAACTGAGGAAGCAAGAAGCACATTGGAGAAAAGAAAAACATAGCATTGATGCAAAAATAAAGGTATGCAGTGAGAGTGGAGAGCATGAGAATGATGCTGTTATTTCAGATCTAACTTCTTATAGGAAGTTTATTACATGTGATTTTCTTTAAATAACAAGTTATATATTCAAATCCACCAGTGGGGACCAGCATTAATTTATATTCCTTCACTTAAGACCCACAGCTTTTTAAAAATTGATGTTGCAAAGCAGGAAACTGACTTCAAATAGTTATCAAAATGTAATCATTAAAAAGTAAAGGCTGTAGCATCTTGAAATGAAACATGTTTTGAAAAAACATATTTAGAATCACGAGGTTTGGCTTTTCTCAGTTAGAGCTTAAATTTATAAGTATAGCTTGAATTCATTACAATAGAGTTTTAAGAATGTATTCTCCAGGTCTTTTGAAAAATAAAATGGGAAAAAAAGCATGAAGCAATTGAGAAATACTCATGTGTGTTTTGAAGATGGTGCTTTTCTTTGGCTTAAGATGGCCTTATTCATAGTAAGATTTTATTTTCATAGAAGATGAAAGGTACAGTCAATATTTGTAATATGTCCATCAGTATTTTTCAAAATAATAATTTTTTGGTGGCTTTCTCTTTGTCTTGAGAATATTTTTGTTCATTTTTTTCCATTGAATTTTAGGTTTCTCTTTTACCATAGATTTTCTTGAAAAGGCCAGAAACAAATTTTTATGCTAGTAAATATGATAGTGCCTCTATGTACGCACACATAAAAAGAATATATAACATAAGTACACACATACACACACGTGTGTGTGTATATATATATATATGTATATATATATATATATATGGCTATTAAAATACACTAAGTATGGATATACTAAGTATGGATATACTAAGATATGTGTGTGTCTGTGATCATTTTAAAGGTGAAGGGAATGTGTATTTCTGAGTGTGTGAATCAGTTCATTGCACATATTTAAGAAAATACATGAAATCTTTTAGTGTATTGGGACGCCTGGGTGGCTTAGTTGGTTAAGCGGCTGCCTTCGGATCAGGTCATGATCCCAGCATCCTAGGATCGAGTCCCACATCGGGCTCCTTGCTCAGCGGGGAGCCTGCTTCTCTCTCTGCCTCTGCCTGCCACTCAGCCTGCTTGTGTGTACTCTCTCTCTCTGACAAATAAATAAACAAATAAATAAATAAATAAATAAAATCTTAAAAAAAAATCTTTTAGTGTATCATCAGAGAACAATTGAGCCATTGAGAGAAATGAATTCTGGTACATTTGTTTTCTCAACTTTTATGTCAGTTTCTGCTTCCCTGCAATCTCTAAGAAGTTTGGTAGTGTGATAAGGGTGAGTAGTACTTCCTTATGTTAATTCATAGGCACATGAGTGTTTGGTGATACTTTTCATACCATTGATGACTATTTGCCACTTAGTTCATACTTTGGTTTTTAGTTCTGGGACTAAAAACCATATATATATATTGCTGTGGTTTTTAGTTCTGGGACTTCTTCCTTTAATTGGGAAGTGTGTCTTATTAATTTGTAGACATTATTTATTCTGGGTAGTAATACTTTTTTGCTATATGTACTGCAAGTACTTTCTGTTCCATGAATCTCAAGTAAGGTAAATTGGACTTTGAAAAGTTTGTGGATCTAGAAAGAGTATGTTTTATTATTCTCTGATGTTTTTGCATTGGCAATCTTATTTGCTAAAGTTTTCCCTATTCCAAAGTCTGTAATGTACTTAGAGTTTATTTTGGGGTCTGTTGTTTCACACCATTTATTCAATAGTTTATTGATTTGTGATGTAATCTCTCACATCTCAAAGCGTTCCTCTGTGTTTAGGTTTGTTTCTGGACGTCTTATTGTTTTCATGGTTTTAGGTATTGTAGTTTTGTAATTTGACCCATTATTTGGTAGGAAGTCTGCTTCATTTTTTTTTCAAGTTGTGAACCTTGTATGTGCTTCTTCACTATCTTGTAATATTTAAGAACTGTTTTGTTACTGGGGCACCTGGGTGGCTCAGTTAGTTGAGTTCTTGGTTTGGGCTCAGGTCATGATCTCTGGGTTGTGAGATTGAGTCCTGCATGGGATTCTGCTCAGCAAGGAGTCTGCTAGAGATTCTCTCTCTCCCCCGCTCCTTCTGCTCCTCCCCTGACATGTGGGAATGTTCTCTCACTCTGTCTCAAATAAATAAATAAATCTTAAACTTGATCTTAGCCTAAAGGCTGAGAAACGACTCAAATAAGTAAATCTTAACAAACAGGAACGATTTTATTAGTTTTACTGAAAAATTCTATTAGAAAGTAGATTGGAACCACACTTAGTTTATGAATTAATCTTGGGAGAATTTTGACCCTACTGTTCATATATGTGGAATAAGATTTTGTACCCTTTTTTTTTTTTTTTTTAAAAGATTATTTATTTATTTATTTGACAGAGATCACAAGTAGGCAAGAGGCAGGCAGAGAGAGAGGAGAAAGCAGGCTCTCTGCTGAGCAGAGAGCCCGATGCGGGGCTCAATCCCAGGACCCTGGGATCATGACCTGAGCTGAAGGCAGAGGCTTAACCCACTGAGCCACTCCGGTGCCCCGATTTCATACCTTTCTTAAAATGGCATTGTCCAGGGCGCCTGGGTGGCTCAGTGGGTTAAGCCGCTGCCTGCGGCTCAGGTCATGATCTCAGGGTCCTGGGATCGAGTCCCGCATCGGGCTCCCTGCTCAGCAGAGAGCCTGCTTCCCTCTCTCTCTCTCTGCCTGCCTCTCTGCCTACTTGTGATCTCTCTCTGTCAAATAAATAAATAAAATCTTAAAAAAAAAAATGGCATTGTCCACTGTTAACTAGATTTAGTCCTAGCTACTAATATTATTGTAAAAAGATTGTATAATGGTAAGTAATATTTTAAATTATATTTTAATTATTTCTGGAAGGCAGGGTTGATACTGATTTATCTTAACCTTCTTTTCAATAATTTTTCTAATTATCTTATTAGTGCTAAAAATTTGTATATTTTCTTGATTTTTCTAAGTTATTAAGAAAACTTTGCATCTTTCTTTCCTTCCTAAAGTATTAGTTAGCATATAATTCACATGTAATCCTTTTAAAATTCACAGTCGAGTGCAATCGTTTTTAGCTTATGCAGAGTTGTACAGTTATTACCACAATTACTTTTAGAATATTTTCATCATTTCAAAAAGAAACCCTGTAACCTTTAGCAATCACTCTGCGTTTACCCCTTCACCCTGGATCCCTTGATAACCAGTAATCTGCCTTCTTTTTTGTAGATTTGTCCATTCTAAACATTTCAAATAAATAATATCATAGTATATGGTCTTCTGTGACTGACTTCTTCTACTTAGAATAATGTTTGCCGTGTTTATCCATGTTGTAGCATGTATCTGTACCACATTCCTTCTTATTGTTAAATAATATTCCATTACATCGCTATCCTACATTTTATTTATCACCAGTAGATGAACATTTGTGTCTTCAGTAATGTTGCTGTGAGCACTTGTGTACAAGATCTCGTATACATACCTGTATTTTTATTTCTCTTAGATACATACTAAAGATTGAGATTACTGGTTCATATGGTAACTGGTTTTAAGCTTTTGAGGAACTGTCAGTTTTGGAAAGCAGCTGCACCACTTTACATTGTGAACAGCAGTCTGTGAGGGTTCTGATTTCTTTTTGTTCTCATCAACACTTGTTATTGTCTGCCTTTTGGATTTGTTTTTGTGGATGTGAAGTGGTTTCTCATTGTGGGTTTGATTTGCATTTCCCTGATGGCTAGTGATGTTGAGCCTCTTTTCAGATGCTGTTGGCTGTTTGTCTATTTTTGAAGAAATGCGTATTTCATTCCCTTTACTTATATTTCTGGATACAAGTCTCTTCAGCTATAGAGTTTGAAATTATTTTCTTCAATTTTTTGAGTGGTTTTTACTTTATTAATGGTGTTTTTGAAGCATAAAAGTTTTAAATTTTGATATTTAATTTATCTACATTTTCTTTTGTTACCCCTGATTTTGGTGTCATATCTGAGAAACCATTGCCTCATCAAAGATCAAAAAGATGGAAACCTATGTTTTCTTCTAAGAGTTTTATAATTTTATATATTACATTTAATTCTTTGATCCATTTTGAGTTAATTTTTTAATATGGTGTTTGACAGGAATCCAACTTCATTCTTTTGCAAGTGTTATTCAATTGTTCAAACATCATTTGTTGAAACAGACTATTGTTTCCCCCACTGCTACTGTGTTTATTGAATCTCAGTGGACTGTAAATATAAGGGTTTATTCTGGATCTCTATTCTGTCCATTTGATTTATGCATTTATCCTCATGTCTATGCCACACAGTTTATTGTTATAGATTTATAATAGATTTTGAAATTGGGATTGTGTGTCATCCGGATTTTTTATTCTTTTTTCAAAATTGGCTATTTTGGATCTCTTGCATTTCCATATGAATTTTAGAATCATCTTTTCCATTTCTTACAAAAAAAGCAAGTTGTGTTTATTTTGATAGAGATTGCATAAAATCAGAAGATCGATTTGGCAAATACCACTATTTTAGCAATATTATAACATCTCCATCAACATGGTGTGTTTCGTTTTTTTAGATCTACTTTAATTTCTTTCAGTAATGTTTTGTGGTTTTCAGAATATGATGCACTTCTTTACAGAAAAGTATTTGTATTTCTTTGAGTTTGTATTATTTCTTTTTTCTTTAATGGAATTCATTTTTTTAAATTAAAATTAAATGAGCTAACATATAGTACATCATTAGTTTCAGATGTAGTGTTCAATAATTTATCAGTTGTGTATAATACCCAGTGCCCAGGTACATATTATTCCTAAATATTTAATTTTTATGCTATTCTAAATGGAGTTGTTTCTTTATTTCCTTTTTGGGTGGTTCATTCCTAATTATTAATTTTTATATAGTGATCTTATACCTGCAACGTTGTTCAATAAGGTTGATTCTTTAGGACTTTCTGTGTGTAAGATCATGTCATTTACAGATAGAGATAATTTATTTTTTCTTTTCCAGTATGGATGTCTTTTGTTTCATTTTGTTCCCCATTACCCTGGCTAGACTCTCTAGTATACAACTGAATAGAAAAAAAGAGTAGACGTCTGTGTCTTGTTCCTGATCTCATGGGGAAAGAATCTGCTCTTTCATCCTTAAGTATGATATTTGCTCTATCAGATTGAGGAAGCTTCCCTCTATCCCTAGTATTTGATTGTTGTTCTTTTTATCATGAAGGGGTTTTAGATTTTGGCAAATGCTTTCTTTTAAACATCTCTTGAAATTATATATATGTGTGTGTGTGTGTGTGTGTGTGTGTGTATATATATATATTTTTTTTTTGTCTTTTATTCTGTGGGTATGGTGTATTATGTTACTTGATTTGGGATGTTAAACCAACTTTATGTTGCTGGGATATTTTTGTCTTTATCTGGCTTTGGTGCCAAGATAAACCTGGCCTTATAGAATGAATTAGAAAATGTTTCCTCCTCTCATATTTTTGGGAAGAGTTCAAGAAGAATTGGTATTCATTCTTTTAAAATGTTTGGTGGAGGGATGTCTGGGCAGCTCAGGTGTTTAAGCATCCAACTCTTGATTTTGGCTTGGGTCCTGATCCTCGGGTTGTGAGATTGAGCCCTGTGCTGGGCTCTGCATTTAGTGGGGAGTCTACTTCTCTCCCTCTCCCTCTGCCCCCCTGTGCTCTCTCTCTCTTTCTCTCAAATACATAAAAAATTAAAATAAAATGTTTGGTAGAATTCACCAGTGAAGCAATCTGGTATTAGAATTTTTTATGTTGGGTAGTTTTGATAACTGATTAAACCTCTTCAGTTATTATAGATCTGTTGAGATTTTCTATTTGTTCTTGAGTTTAGGTGATTTGTGTGTTTCTAAGAATATGTCAGTTTTGTCTTGGTCATCTAATTTATTGTTGTAAAATTGCTTAGAGTATTCTCTAATAATCCTTTTTATTTCTGTATAGTTTGTAGTGGTAACTTCACTTTGATTTTTGTTATTTACATTCTTTCTCTTTTTTCTTTGTCATTCTGACTAAAGGTTTGTTCATTTTGTTGCTATTTTCAGAGTCACCCTTTGCTTTAACTGATTCTTTATTGTTTTGGTGTTACCTTTTAAAAAATTTTTCACACTAATCTTTACTATTTCTTCTTTTCTGTTTGGTTTCACTTTGATATTTCTTCTCTGTTTCTTCAAGGGGTAAAATTAGATTATTAAGTTGAGATATGTTTTCTTTTTTAACATTGGCATTTATAGCTATAAATTTTCCTCTGAATACTGCCTTTGCTGCAGGCTGTATTAATATTTTTGTTTTGCTTTCATTCATTTCTGAATATTTTCTGACTCTCTTGTGATTTTTTCTTTGACCTATGGATTGTTTCTGAGTATATTATTTAATTTCCACATATTAACACATATTTTTTTTTTTTTAAAGATTTTATTTATTTATTTGACAGAGAGAGAAATCACAAGTAGGCGGAGAGTCAGGCAGAGAGAGAGAGAGAAGCAGGCTCCCGCTGAGCAAAGAGCCCGATGCGGGGCTCGATCCCAGGACACTGAGATCATGACCTGAGCCGAAGGCAGCGGCTTAATCCACTGAGCCACCCAGGCGCCCCCACATATTAACACATATTAACTTTTTAAAATTTTTCTTCTGTTATTGAGTTTTGGCTGTAATCCACTATGATTAGAAAAGATGTTTTGTATAATGATAATGTTTTAAAATTAAGAATTGTTTTTTGGCCTAACATGGTCAGTTATGGAGGATTATCCATGTGTACTTGAGAAAAATGTATACTCTGCTCTTTTGGAGTAGTGTGTTCCATAAACATTTGTTAGGGTTACTTAGTTTATAGTGTTTTTTAGGCCCTCTTCATCCTTGTTGACTTTCTAAGTGTTCTAGTCATTATTTAAAGTGGAGTATTGAATTCTCCAACTACTACTGTAGAGATCTACTTTTCCTTTCAATTCTGTAATTGCTTCCTTTATAATTTAAGGGCTCTGTTGTTTGGTTTATAGTTACATCTTCTTGACAAATTGATTCTGTAATCAATATATACATCCTATATATCCCTTTGATTTTTTAACTGTTTTTGACTTAAAGTATATTTTGTCCAATATATTTATATCTATTCCAGTTCTGTTTATTATTTTCATGGTTATCTTTTCCCATTCTTTCATTTTCATTCTGTTTATGTCTTTTGGTCTAAGTGAATCTTTAAAAAAAAATTAACTCTAGTATAATTAATATACAGTATTATAGTAGTTTGAGAGGTACAATATAGTGATTCAGCAATTCTATACATTACTTGGTGCTCCTCATGATAAGTCTACCCTTAATGCCCTTCATCTATTTCACCCATTGCTCCTTTGGTAACTATCAGTTTGTTCTCTGTATTTAAGTGTCTGGATATTTTTGTCTCTTTTTTCTTTGTTCATTTGCTTGCTTCTTCAGTTCCACATATAAGTGAAATTATATGGTATTTATCTTTTTCTGACTGACTTATTTAAAGTGAGTGTTTTAATCAATATTTTGTTGTATAATGTTTTCTTTATTTTGTCAGTATCTGCCTTTTGATTAGAGAGTTAAATCCGTGTATATACAAAGTAATTACTAGTTAGGATTGACTAACTTCTGACATTTTATTATTTATTTGCTGTTGTCTGATAGGTGTTTTTCTCCCTTATATCCTCAGTTACTGTCTTCCTTTGTATTTAGTTGATTTGTTATAGTGGCACATTTTGATTCCCTTCTTATTTTTTTTTTGTGTCTGTTCTCTTGATGTATTTTCTTTGTGGTTATCATGGGTTTATATTTAGCATCATGAACTTAAAATAATATAATTTGAATTGATGCCATCTTATACAATAGCAATACTAAAACTCATCTATATTGCTCTTTCCCTCCACTTTACATTATTGTTGCCACAAGTTGCATCATTATAAATTGTGTGCCCTGTAACACAGATCTATAATTTTGTTGAGTTTTTCTTTGAAATATGGTAAATGAAAAGTAGAGTTGCAAACCAAATATTACATAATAATACTGGCTTATGGATTTATCTTTATCTTTACTGGGGTCTTTATTTCTTCATATGGCTTTGAGTTACAATCTTGCTTCCTTTCAACTCAGTCTGAAGGACTCCCATTAGCATTTCTTGTAGGGCAGATCTATTAATGAACTCCTTCAGTCTGCTGTATTAATAAATACTTTTTGTATCTTCCTTTGTTTACCTATGAATTTCTTAATTACTTTCTAAATTTTGAAGGACAATTTTGCTGGGTATGTTGATACTTCTTTACTTTCAGGTCTTTATATATGTTATCTCATTGCCTTCCAGCATCCATGGTTTCTGATGAGAAATTAGTTATTAATCTCATTAAGGATCTCTTCTATGTGACAAGGCATTCTTACTTTCAAGATTCTTTTTGCAGGGGATGAATTTCAAAAGGCTGATTATAATTTGTAGGTCTCTCTGTTGATTGTTCTTGGGAGTTTGTTGGGCCTTTGGATTTGTAGATATATATCTTCCGTCAAAATTGGGATGTCATGGCCATTATTTCTTCAGATATTATTTCTGCTTCCTCTTCAGTCTCTTCTCTTTCTGGGATTCCCATAATGTATATGTTGGTCTAGTTAATGGTGTCCCAAGTTTTCAGATAGGTTCTGTTCACTTCATGTTCTTTTTGGTGTTTCAGTAATCTTACACGTTTCTTCTTCTAGCTTGCTGATTCTTTCTTTTGCCTGCTCTGCATCTGTTAGATGCTTTGGAGAATCATCCATTTTATTGTATCTTTTTAGCTCCAGAAATCTTTGATTCCTTTTACTGATTTCTTCCTTTTAATTGATATTCCTTTGGTTTATACATTGTTTTCCTTTAAACTTTTTTCATGTTTTTCTTCAGCTCTCTAAGGATATTTAGGATAGTTATTTTAAAGTGTGTGCACTATAAATCTGATATCAGGGGTTCCTCAGGAATGTTTTCTGTTAATTTGTATGTTCCTTTGGTTAAGCCATACTTTTATGTTTTATTCGTTTTTTGTTTTATTTTATTTTTGTATGCCTTGTGATATTTTATTGTTGTTGAAAGTTGGGTATTTGAGTATAACTTTGGAAGTCAGATTCTACCCCTTTCTGAAGTCTTGCTGCTTTTTTAATTGTTTGAAGGCTGTGGTAGTCTGTTTAGATAATCTCCCAATTTATATTTGTAAGAGTTTAAGGTCACTTGTGGAAGGTCACTGAGGTTTCTGTCCTTTAGCTTTTGTTCACCCCCCATTGTGTTGTAGTTTTCCTTGAATGGCAGGAGCCAAAACAAAACACAAAGAAGCAAAAACAACAACAACAAAACACACATCCACAGACACAAAACAAATCCCTCTCCCAGTCTTTGTATTGTCTCTGTGCTAAGACTCTTCTTCAGTACTTATCCATATTTGCAGTGAGCTCAAGGCTCAGCCAAGGGTAAAACTTTGGGTCTTCTTTTCTCTTTTCTGAGCATGCATCTTTCTCTGAGCCTCTGTGTGGCTTTCTAAACTCTCCCAAATCAATGGGTATTTTTGAATGTCCTAATGTCCCCAAGAATCTTCCAAGGCTTTTGCTCCCATGTCTGAGGCATTCTGTTATATACCTCAACCAGTAATATTTTGTACCACACATCTGTGGTTTGTTAGTTAACCTTTGATATTTTTGAGCTATCTCCTCCATTTATCCAGTCTTTGATCCCAGTTGGATCAAACAGACATAATGGCTTTGAATCTATAATTCAGGTAGCCCTTAGATAAATTGGAACAGACACACATATTCGTTTACTCTAAAGTCTGTTCTGCTTCCTCTCAAACCAGGAACCAAGATCTCCAACTGGGCACATGGGCTCCTGCCATTCTAAGAATATGACTACTTTAAGATTCACAGTCTTTAAAATGGTCAGCTTGCTGGAGACAGTGTGGGAAGGGCAACTGTAAACTCCATTTACATTTTTAAGTTGCTTTTATTTTTAGCTCAGCATTTGCTTGGTTGTTGTAAACCTTTGAATGCATTCCATAGTTTTTCTAACATTGGTTCTGAAAGTTTCTGTTTTCTTTTTGATATTTCTGCCAGGGCAAAATGCTTGGAGCTGTATTATTTTCCTGATGTCACTTATCACCTTTAGTTTGAAATGATAGCTTTACTGTATATATATGGTTCTGCGTTGGCAGGTGTTTTTTGTTTGTTTGTTTGTTTGTTTATTTGTTTCTTTGAACACTTTGAATTATTATCTCAGTGTCTGGCGTCATTATTTCTGAAGAAAAGTCAGTTAATTTTACTGAGGTCTCTCGAAAATGAGGAATGGTTTTTCTCTTGTGTTTAAGATTTTCTCATTTTCGGCTGACAGTATTTTCACTGTATGTTTGTTTGTGGATTTATACATGTACAATACTTGAAGATTGTTGAGCTTCACAGATGTTTAGATTAAATTTTTTTCATGAGATTTAGGAATTTTTCAGTCATTATTTCTTTGAATTTTTCTTCTATTTTTTTATTCTTTTGCCTGTCCTTCTGGTAGTCCCATTATGCTGATGTTGGTGCAGTTTGTGGTGTCCACAGTTCTCTGGGGCTGTTAACTTTTTTGTTACTCTTTTTTTCTTGGATTTTCTCTTTGTTTTTTTCTTATTTTTGTCATCTCGTGTTGAATGTTCAGCTACACTAGTGAGTTTTTTTGTGCTCTTCATTTTGTTAATTTTGCTTTTTATCACCAGGAGTTCCATTTTCATTTGAATGTTTTAAAATAATTTACATCACTTTATTGGCATTTTTTTATTGGATGAGACCTTTTCATTTTATCTTTTTTTGTTTTTCAGTGATAATGATTTTTAATGATAGTGTCCTCAAAGTTCATCCATGTTGTAGCATGTGACAGAATTTCCTTTCTTTTTAAGGATTCATTGTTTTCTGTTTTATGTATAGACCCCATTTTTAATCCATTCATTCAACATCTGGTTGGTTCTACCTCTAAGCTATTATGAGCAGTGCTGGTATGAACGTGGGTGTGCAAATATCTCTTCAAGATACTCCTGCTCTAAGGAGTGAGCTTGCTGGATTATATGGTAGTTACATTTATTTTTAAAGTTTCTTTAAAGATTTTATGTATTTATTTGAGGTAGAGAGCACATTTGGGGGGAAGAGCATGGGAGAGGGACAACTAGGCTCCTCACTGAGTGTGTGGCCTGACATGGGGTTTGATGCCAGGCCCTGAGATCATGTCCTGAGCCCAAAACAGTTAACCAACTGAGGACTGAGCCACTCAGGTACCCCTAGTAGTTATTTTAATGTTTTAAACAGTTAACCAACCCTCTTTTAAGATTTACTTATTTATTTGAGAGAGAGAGTGCATGCAAGTGCGTGGGCATGAGTGGGGGGAAGGGCAGAGGGACAGGGAGAAGAAGAGAATCTCATGCAGACTCCCCACTGAGCAGTCATTGCTCTGTGTAATAAATGGAAATTTGCGAAATACTCAAAAGTGCTTTCTTAGCTGAAAGCCAATATTTTTATCTTCAAAATATTACTCTAGCTATGGTAAGGTAATATATGAAGTATGAGGTAGGTCATGGCTAGAGTAGAGTAGTGGTTGATGTAAAACCTAGTGCTCACTTCTGCAAATAATGAATGTATAGCATTTATGTGGGTATACTCTATTTTTAGATATTATATTTATTTAATACTTTATGAAAATAATCAAAGTTTTATAATATATTTTGGAGAAAATACAGCTTTAGAAAATAACATTAATTTTGAAATAGTTTTAAAATGGATAAGAAAACAATTATCTGCAGGAAAACGCCAACTTTAAAAAACTTGAGGAAAAATTTCATCATGATCAGGGGAACTGGGCATTATCTAAATCTCAAGTATTACAAAATTATGTTGATATTTTTGCAGTATTGTCTTTTTTTCTCCTGGTGTAGTTATGTGTATACATCTAAAATAGAGGAATTATGAAATATATAGTGTTTGTCCCAAGTACTATTTATGTAAATGAACTCATTTTTATTCACATAATTGATGCTTTTTCATTATACAGGGATTTCTCCATTGTAATTTTAATACGTACATTTCTACATAGGTTTTCATATTTAATTGCTTCAAATTCTTAGCTTTTGTGCCAGAAAGCTGTAATACTTTTTTATTTTCTGAAAAAAAGTAAACTGTGACTGGTATTTAAGTTACTGTTTGTACTAAAGTTTTTTTAGTTAAGTGAAAACATAAAATTGAAAACACTATAAATTTTTTACTGTCATTTTGTAGATTAGTTAAATATAATACATTTCATTTATATTTATTTGTTTGATACTTATTATATTTGATTGTGATATAAGTCTTCTGATTTAGGCCTTTGAAGACAATTTAATTGAAGCAAAGAAAGAAATTGAAGCATCACAGAGTAAATATAATGCTCTGTCATTGCAGTTGAATAATAAACAGACTGAACTTAACCAGAAGGATATGGATATTACCCTTGTCAGGCAAGTATATTCAATTTTTAAATTTAACATTAAGTTATTAGTTATTCAGAATGGTGACATATATGAATATTATTAGCACTGTAAAATAACAAGAGTATGTCTTCTTTGAGGACATATGTTTATGTATTGAAACTATCTGGAATTAGATATACCAAACTGGGAATAGTTAACTAAGAGAATCAAAAGATTGGAAGGAGCATTCTCAAAGAGTAGTCTTGTCTCCATTTTTAAAGATTTTATTTATTTATTTGACAGAGAGAGATCACAAGTAGGCAGAGAGCAGGGGGAAAGGGAAAGCAGGCTTTCTGCTGAGCAGAGAGCTCAATGTGGGGCTCAATCCCAGGACCCTGAGGTCATGACCTGAGCTGAAGGCAGAGCCTTAACCCACTGAGCTACCCTGGAGCCCCTTGTCTCCATTTTTAACAAGGGCAGTGCATTCATTCATTGTTTCCTTCCAAAATATTCCCAGCCAGGTGTTATCTAATATTCATTATTATTCTAATGGGCAATATATGAGAAATCCAATTTGACTTTTTATTTTATTATATTCTAAATAGTTCTAGTTTATGAGATATTCTTTCTATACTAACACAAAGTAGAATCATTTGAAAAACTTTTTAAGTGTTTTGAAATATTTTATACTACCTATTAACTTATTTCAGTTACCTCTATGAGAAAATGGTGTTAGAACAAATCATAAATATATAAATGTATATGTATTCATATATACACATGTTATCTGTATATACATATATACATATACACGTATGTATGTATATGCATTTTTTACTTAAACTAGTTAAAGTAAATCATACAATCAAAATTTATCATATGCTTCTGTAAGTAAAATTTCATTCTCTGGTCATACTATCATATATTTAAATACACAAATGTGAGATATTTATATATATAATATATAAATTCTGTGTGTTTGTATTATATAATATTTGTGTGGTTAAAACTTGATATGTACATACATTTTTTGTATATCTCTCTATTCAGTATATATTTATATGTCTTTACATATATTTAGTACATTGCAAGAGCTATAGATATGTCAGGGCAGGGTTTTGGTTAGATAGCAGTTAATGTATATATATTAGTTTATTACCTAAGCAAAAATTCATTGTATCACAATTTTAAAATCTTATCATAGGATTGAGGACAAGTATAAAATTAAGGATGACAGACTGGTTGGCTTATCTATTCATGGTATAATTATTTTTTTTAAGTCTATAATTTGATGAAGTCAGAAAAATAATTTAAATAGTTATGGAATCATACATTTGTAGAAATCTTAAAATTATCATTTATTCCTATCTTTTTCTCAGTAAGATAATATGCCTTTTAGTCATTGCTTGATACTTACATTTTGTAAGTTGAGGTACTTTTTGAGACTGTTCTTTTCACTTTATATTGTTTATATTTGAACATTGTTTCATTTATTGAGTTGAAATTTGCTTTTTTACAATTATCTTGTAATCCCATTTATCTTGAATCCTTATCTAGAGCATCTCAGAAACAATCTAATCTCTATTCTGTAGCCTAGATCTTCAAATAATGGAAGATTATTTTCAAATAATCTTCAAATAATATCTTTATCTGTAACTTTATCTTTTCAGTAGTTAATTAACTCCTCTTATTTCTCATAATTTTTCATATATATATTTCATAGGTGTTACCCTATTTTCAGTTGCATTTCTGAATGCATTCCATATCATTAGTATCTATATTGTCAATATTTTTCTGAAAATATAGCACCTGTAACTGCACATAATATTCCAACAATGATCTTTCTATTTTAGGATATGATTTGGATGGAACATAGGATATATTCTAGGATGCAATGTAGTGTTAAGTGCATGGCATTTGAATAATCACGTTTTCTACTAAACTTCTCTTCTTTGTGTACTTGAATTTAGTATAAGAGCTATAAGCTATATAGTAAATAAGGCAATAATATTCACAGATGGACATTTTCTCACACAATGGTAAAATAATGGACCATGTGTAATTTTCAAAGCTTGATTATAAGGACTTACGAGGAGGAGAAAATAATCTAGACTCAGAAGTCTGGAACAGAGGACCATGACTCAAATCCTTAAAATAGGGTCATAGTTGAGGTTTCTGCAGTGTTTCTCCTGAGGAAGGGTTACCTGTTTGGTATATTGTATGTCTCCTTTCCTTCATCAGTTTTATTTCTCAGAGGGGGGTGGTGGTAATTACAATGTACCAGTATCATTTTATTGAATCTCTATATTGTACAAAAAACACACAAAACCATAATTGTCAGAGAAGTCTTCTAGGCACTTTCTTATTTGGATACACTTTTTCTTATTAGTGTATGACAGAGTTGACCTGTTTTATTTCTTCATGGGTTTATTTCTTTGGAATTCATCCATTTGCATACTTACTGAATATTTGTGTCATCCTCTGTGATATACAACGTTGTTAGGAACTACCTCAAATGATTTTTACCCTGAGTCAGTGTATAAATAAGTATATAAGCACATATATAATAAGGTTATGTCTATAATGCATATAGAACATCTGAGTATATACTTAGAACTTGCATACTTGCATAAAAGTGCTAGCCAACTAAGTTTCCTAATTAAAATTTTTTCCTGAATAGGTAACGATTCTATGATTACATAGAGGGTAGCTAAATGGCTGCATGGAGGGTGGGCCAAATTACATGGACGTGGGCTATCGTTAATGAGTTGGGAATTTTTCTTAAGAAATTACTTACAAATCTTCTATAAAAATAAAACAAAATAAAAGTTAGGATAATACAGTCATAATCTGGAGGGTTAGAAATATAATCAAAGTCAGAATCCTGAAATTGGATTAATAACCTGGATTTCTAGTGTTCCCAGGGACATAGCAGAAGTAAGTGTAAATTATTTCTGTAAGATGATGTAGTACTTACGTCCTCAAATTATATCCACAGTTTTTTACACTAATGTCTAGCACATAGTCAGAAATATCAAGTAAGGCAAGAATAAAAATAAAAGATGTAAGGACTGGAACTGAAAGGAAAAGACCTTATTATTTGCCTATAATATGATTAATTCACAAAGAAACCTCAACTTACAGAAACATTGTTCAAATTAATAAGTGGGCTTGGCACACTTGGTAGATATAATGTTAGTGAATAAAATTCAGTTGCACCTTTTATGCCAGCAAAATACAAGGAAATGGACTTAATATATGGAAATAATACAATTTACAATATGAGTAAAACTGTGAGTAAAACTGTGAAAAGTATGTATAATGAAAGATGTGTATTACTTCTATGCAGAGAAGTAGAAAACATTATTGACAGAAATAAAAGGTTTAATATGTGTAGGGATATACAAAGTTTTTGATTTAGTAGGCTCAGTATAATAAAGATGTCAGTTCTCTTCAAATAGATATTGAGATTTAGATTATCAACAACTGGAATCTGTTACCACCCCCAGACCAGAAGAAGCAAGGAGATAAGCTCTTTCCAGGTCTCTGTTTAAAAAAAAAAAAAAAAAAAAAATGATCCTGGGAGAGAGGCTGCATATTAGGAGAAGTATCTTTAGGCACAGAAACATTGACGCTGCCACCTGTGGCTCAGCAAAGACGGAGTCAGGAAAAGAAATTCTTGGACCTTTTTTTCTCATTGACCCTCTTTCATTACCAGCAAGCACTCCAGCTAATCAAATTCAGTTGGAGGTGGAGGATAAGGGACCAGTATAATGCAGTCTGTGGAGGTCGGCCTCTTCGACTAGAGGACTAGATAAGAGGGTAGAGATGGTGAACTTTGGAGAGAAGGTGTGCATTCTCCATCACTGTTCTTTTTCAGAGCTCTCCTGGCATTTATTGCTTATTAATTTTTTGGCAAAAATTTAGAGTGAACTTCCTTATTTCTTGTTTAGTATTTGGTTAGAGCATCAGATTTATAAGTAAGTCTGAGACATCTTAGTGATGCCAGTCCTCCTATCTTAGAGGATGGTGTGCCATTCCATTTCTTTCAGTACCTTTGTGTCCTTAGAAGATGTTTTAAGTTCCAAAGGGTTTTGACATTTGTTGTTAAATTTATTTCTAGCTGTTTTATGTTTTTGTTACTGTTTTAAATGGAGTATTTCCTTCTCATATAGTTTCCAACTGATTTTACTTTTATTGCTTTTAGTTTTTTGCTGTACTTACTTGATGTGCTATCATTTCATGGGTAAAGTGTTCACAGTTCTTTTGTTTTACTGTGAATTTTACTTTTTTTGTTTGTAATTTTTTTTTGCCATGGATTTGAATTCTTATGAAATTAAGCTGTTCTTTATCTTTGTTTACATTTTTATGATAATAAACAGCAAGTATATAATTATTTGCTATAATGACACATATGAATTATTTAAAAAATCTATGCAGTACAGTGAAGTACAAAGAAGATGGAGGAAAAGTATTACACTTAAAATACAACTCTGGAGAAGTAATAACCATTAAAATTTTGTGAGAATCATCCTAGATTTCCTTAATTTGTATTTATAGGTTGAAGATTAAGTGGACAAAAGTTTTTAGATAAAAAGGACTATATTGAACATATTCTCTTAAAAAGTAGACTTTAGTTTTTGGTGATATAATGGAATAAGACACTGATGTGAAATTGAGAGAAATTAAATATTTTCTCTATAAATACCACTCTCACTCTCTCTCTAAAGCTAGGACCAGAATGACATGTAAAACTTTGGAGGTCAATGTCATTTTTCTTAAAACTACATATCATCTTTATTTTGTTTGACACGCTGCTATGTAAACTTTGGAAAATGGAACATTACATTCAACAGTTTTCATTCCCCCTGATTTTGGGTCTCAAGAGATATAGCATTTATAACCACAGTGACCAAAGATATTTAGGATTAGTCCTATGTTTTGCTTCAGTGTTCATCACTAAACTTTTTACTTTTGATGTGTTCATTTCTGTACTTATTTTGATTCATCTCAGGGGCCTGTTTTCATCAGGGCTTGCCCTGTTGCTAAGGGTACGCTTTCTCCCACATTAGCATCAGCTTTAGCCATGTGATTTATTTTGGCCTGTGGGACAAGGGTGAAAGTAACATATGCCATGTCCTAATGTGTTAAAAGTCATTCCCTGATTTGCCTTTGCTTTTTGCCCTCTGCCACCAGAGTGTCCTATTTCTAATGCAGTCCAAGGCTGCAGTATGTCTTAGAATAGCAGAAAGCCACCTGCAATGTGAACAAGCAGTAAATCTCTGTTTTTGTAAACCATCAAGACAAGATTTTTTTTAAACTGCAAAATAACCTAGAGAAGCTGCCTGAAACCCTCTGTCAGTCTTTGGTATCAAACTTGATCTCCACAGGGATATTCCTAATTTATCCCATGCTCCACTCAATCCCTTAGATAGCATCACTGTAACTGAAAGATCACTGGATTTATCTTTTAGGAACCCTGTATTTTTTAACAGAATTTAACATTCTTCTTGAGATAGGAGAAAATGTTTGTTCTCAGCACTGTGTCAGTTCAAGCCACACCTCCCCTTACTCCTTTTCATCCATGCCTACAGGAACTTCTCAGGTTTGATACTACCAATTAATTTTATTTTCCATAGCTTTTATTTTCCTTATAAATGCTCTCATTATGTGTTTTGATACTATCATAGCATCTTTTTTTTTTTAGCAATCTTTATGTTATGATTTTCATTTCATCCATTTAATAACTATCTTATGATATATATCCTAGAAAACAGAGCCTGAGGGAAGCATTAAGTCCTGATTACTTACTTGGGAGATTGAATTCCAGGGGAAAGTAAGAGAAGGAGGAGGAGACAGGCAAGGATTAAAAAGTGATTCAAGGAAGTGCATTATTGTGCTGGCTCCTGCTTCATGGTGAGCCCTGAAGAGACAGCAGGTGCACTGAATTTGCTACCCAGTTTGATTCTTGACAGACTGTGGGAGAGAAACCATGCTCTAGAGCCATCCATTAGATGGAAAAAGAGAAAGCGAGAAAGTTATCTATCTGGTTTCTTCTTGTGTTCTCTTTGACTGGTAAAAGTCGCTTATGCCATGCCTGTGTTGTAGCATTTATCCTAACCTGGAAATGGCACAAACACGCTAGGAATGCAGCTGGTGGATTTCAAGTGATGGAGCCAGATGAGCTCTGTACATTTCATAGGTGGAAGTGGTAGTTAATAAGCTGAGACAGAGCAAGCGAATGAGATTGTTAAGGGTCAGGTATAGGCTCAATCTGAACATAAGCTTAAGATGTGTCTGCCACACTAACAAATATAATAAGGGACAGGAACTGTCTTAAGTGCACTGTTTATAGTAGTAAACAAAAAAGTCCCCACTTTTAAAGAAACTTTATTAAGATCATCTTCACATCTTGTCTTTCTGTTGATAATCCAGAGAGATGTGATAATTTCTTATTCATACTTTTTCTAGACCTTCCTTCTAATTCCTTCAATAACTTCTCAGAGGTATACTTTTCCTCTGAGTATTAATTTTTTCTTAATTCTTAGTATTCTTCTTTTAATAAGTCCAGTTTGTTTTTCTTTACTTGTTTCCAAATAAGGAAAGATCTAGACAAATTCAGTGCTTGCTAGTGGTCTAGAGGTATGCCTTTTGTAAGCTTTGTTTGTTGCTTACTTTGATACCGGTCAAGTTCCACATTTCATATTTGCAACATTGGTGTACCCTGATCTCATCTACTTTTCAGAAGATGGCATGGGGAGACAAAGAGGAAGAGTGTAAGAGTGTAAGATGATGCTTCCGCTCCACTTACTGGGAGTGTGCCCAGGACATGGCATGAGATGAGAGACAGTGATATGCTGTTCCCTTAGTTGATTTTTAATCCTCAGGTGCCTCATAGTATGAGTGTTTCCCTACTCTTGAGTATGTTCTTTTTTTTCTTTTTAAATATTTTATTCATTTACATGAGGGAGGGAGAGTGAGAGAGAGCATGAGCAGGGTGTGGGGTGGGGCAGAGGGAGAAGCAGACTCCCTACTAGCAGGGATCCCGAAGCAGGCTCCATCCCAGGACCCTGTGATCAAGACTGAGCTGAAGGCATATGCTTAACTGACTGAGCCATGTAGGTACCCCTCGAGTATGTTTTTTTTTCTGATTAAAGATACATATATTTTGTTCCACATGACCCTTAAATGCAAGCCAAATAGTGATCTTCTCTTTAAGAAATAACAAATGTCTTCTAGCATTGGAGAAGTGAATTTGTTTTGTTTCACATTACACCAAAAAAATGGTGTTTTTTATCTTTATCATGTCTCCATTCTAAAAGCAATCTTTCCTTAGGTCTCCTCGCTAACGTATATTTTGACTATATACCCTGATAGAATTTTAGCCTATCTTCTTCCATAGTTTTTACCAGTGTTATTCTTGAAAAATCGTAGTACTCAGCAAGCATTACTACTGTGGGTCTCTTCTCCCCTTCTCTTTGAGCATTACCTATCCTGCAGGCATTGTGCCATTATTGATTCTCTTGTTTCTCCTCTCCTGATTTTGAGCTGTTATTTACTGCAAGTTTTGTTTTTTTAGAAGAGTTACAGAAAGATGATGCTATAATCTGAATATTTTTATCCACCCAAAATGAATTTGTTAAAATTCTAATACATAATGTGATAGTGTTAGGAAGGGGGCCTTTGGAAGGTGTTTAGGTGGTGAGGATACAGTCCTCCTGAATGGGATTAGTGTTCTTTTTTTTTTTTTTAAGATTTTATTTCTTTATTTGTCAGAGACAGGGAGCAAGAGCAAGCAAGCACAGGCAGACAGAGTGGCAGGCAGAGACAGAGGGAGAAGCAGGCTCCCTGACAAGCAAGGAGCCCGATGTGGGACTCGATCCCAGGACGCTGGGATCATGATCTGAGTTGAAGATCGCTGCTTAACCAACTGAGCCACCCAGGCGTCCCGGAATTAGTATTCTTATAAAAGAGACCTCCAGAGCTCCCTAATGTCTGTCTACCCTGTGAAGATACAACAGGAAGTCTACTACTAAGAAGAGGGCCCTTACTTTGCACTCTGATCATTGACCTCCAGACTCCAGAACTATGAAAAACAAATTTCTATTGTTTGTAAAACTACCCAGGGTCTGATACTTTGCTGTAGTGGTCAGAAAGGACTGAGACAGGTGGTGTATGTTCAGCTATCTGTATGGGTGCAAGGGTTGTTGTTGTATTTGAAAAGCAATATTCTAAACCTCTAAAAAGCAGAGCCATTCTTCCATGTGGATTTTTATCTGTTTTCAATAACCATTTGCATATCTCTCTTGTTCCTTCTTTCTTTTAAGGCTTCTGAGAATGAATTATCAGTTTGAAGTTAATAGTTTTAAAAAATTCCATTAAAAAATACAGTCTCTGGAATACATATTATAAAGTATATTTCTGTGAAATGTATCTCTGTGGTTTTCTTTTCCAACTGAACCTACAAAATACACTCCAGTTTTATACGGTGTGTCACCTAAGATTTACTCGCACAGAACTCTGGTAACTTCTTTCCCAGAAGCATAGTTTTCCTGGACCCTTAGTGTCATCATTACTGCCACCTCCAGTTCGTTTATCCTCCTCCTTACCACTCGCACCCTGGGTGGGGTAGAAGGACTGGTGTCTACCTTGTCTTGCTCTCCTTCCTTCTGGCTCCCCACCCTCGCCATCTCTTCTTCAGTCTGGATTAGAAGAGTCACAGGAATCTCAGTCCAAACCCCTGAGGTGACAAACCTTTAAGGAACTTTGGTTTGAAACTTTACTTGCCCTTTGGGATTCCTTTTAATGCATTTAAAGTTCTGTATAGTGTACAGTGAAATGAAATTCTGACTTACCCACTATTCATAACTGATGACTGTTGTTGACATCGGTACGTATCAGTTCTTGGAACTGAAGTGTAACTTACTTTCAGTAAGAAGGTGGTATAATGTTTGTATATCCAAGGTTTTTATTACTATCAGACTATAAAAAATTGATAAGTATTTGGCTTTGAAAGTCATATTCATTCCATCAATACTTTCTAGGTGTATGTGAGAAATATTAAATACTTTATATGTTATTTCTTTTATTAATATGTTTGCCTGCAGTGAAAAACAGTAGATGAGAGAACTAGAAGACGATCTATAACCTTCAGTGAATACAGTTATTTAGCTGAGATGATCTTTATTCCTGCCTCTCTCTATTTATTGCTTCCTTTGCACAGGAAGGAGCTGCAGGAGCTGCAGAACCTTTATAAGCAGAACAGTGCTCATACAGCCCAGCAGGCAGAGCTGATCCAGCAGCTTCAGGTTCTGAATATGGACACGCAGAAAGTCCTGAGGAATCAGGAAGATGTTCACACAGCTGAAAGTATATCATATCAAAAAGTATGCTTTTATTCTGTCATAAAAATGTAAATTTATATGTATGAACTTCTAAAAATATATAGAATTCAAATTTTTTCCAATTTCAACACTTCTTTACTATTCCCTTCTTTATGGTTCTTCAGAATTAAAAATGAAATATAATTCAATCTGGTAATACTTGAAATTTTTTGACTTTTCTTTATGGCCACTAAAGCTGAAATATTTAAAATATAGAAGCAAATTTTCTTTATGGGATATTGTTTTTATAAATTGGAATTTTGACATCTACTATAAAACATACCTGACTGTAACTCCCAAACCAGGAAGGACTAGGGGGATTGGAATTACATAGCCTTCTATTACGAGAAATTATTCATCAATTATGTTTCTAGTTTATGACCTAAAGCAGTCTTTCATTTTAGAATTTTGTGCATTATTTTATTGGCCAACCTGTACAAACACAGTTGGGTATGCTGATGAGGTCCTCAGGATCAATACTCTCCAAGGATTTTTCTCTATTTTGTGTGTTTCTTTTATTTATTTTTATTTTTTATTTTTTAAAGATTTTATTCATTTATTTGACAGACAGAGGTCACAAGTAGGCAGAGAGGCAAGCAGAGAGAGAGGAGGAAGCAGGATCCCCGCTGAGAGGGAGCCTGATTCGGGCCTTGATCCCAGAACCCTGGGATCATGACCTGAGCTGAAGGCAGAGGGTTTAACCCACTGAGCCACCCAGGTGCCCTGTGTGTTTCTTTTAAATAGTCATTTTACTTTACAGTTGTTTTAGGAGCCTCTCCAGAAGGCTTACCCAGCTATTTAGGTATGCTGACTAACTCAGCAACAATAATTATGGCTAGTAATTAAAAAAAACAAAAACACTTTTATTTTTTTGTGTAGTGTACCAGATTATTTATAGAAATAATTTAGTTTCTGTATTGGTCAGTCTTACAAGATTGATTTTATTTGGTTGTAATAGTTGAGGCAGCCAAAGCTTAGAGTGGTTAAATAGGGCAATCTGTGTTGTTTTTTCTGTTTAACTCACTCTTCTCCTAAAAAAGGACCATGAAAATCCAGTATCTATAATTAACATTTTATGTCAGTAGTAATAGTAAATATTAAGTAAACTTTAAACGCATATATTTTTAAAGATGTATTTATTTATTTAAGAGAGCAAGGGAGGAGGGGCAGCAAGAGAGGGAGGGAGACAAGCAGACTTCCCACTGATCACAGAGCTCCACGTGGGGTTTGATCCCACAGCCATGAGATCATGACCTGAGCCAAAATCAAGAGTGGGACGCTCAGCCGACTGAGCCACTCTTGCACCCCTAAATGTATATTTTTAAATAATGCTTTGGAACAGTGGTATTCACTATGTGTTCTGTATTCCAGGATGTGGCCAATGTCAAGTGAAAGGGTAAAGCCTGTTCTCTCCACTTGGAAGAGAGCAGCTTCACCTTTTTGTTTTGTGTGGTGGGACTGCCCAGTATGCTTTTGCTTCTAAACTAGCTTCCCTTGCTAAAATGACTTACAATACTGGTTATTATTAGTAACTTTAATTATTTTCATGTTTTTCACTTGTATATTTACCTCAAACATTTCTCTCTCTTAATTTTTGCTTTAAAGTCCCCCACTATGGCAATTTATATTCAAATATGTCTTTCAAGTTGCTTGAAAATAAGCCTCATACCCTTTTCTCTTATGTGCTAATACTTCTTTTTCTGTTTCTACTCTCAGCAAGAAAGAACTTGGTAAAGAGGAGGAAAAAGGCATTGTTTTCTTCGCTATTTCATTTTTCAATCTTGTGTGCTAAGTACTTTTTTTTTAATAGTTAGCTAAAAATTTGAGATAAAATGTTTCAGCCTTAATTGTTTTTTGTTGATCTTTCCTTAGCATCCTCTGCAGAGAGCAATCATCTTTTTTATAACCTACCTGAGAACTTTTGCAGATTCTACATCATTTCGAACAACTGAGTACTTAAGCATTTTTAACTAAAATAATTGTTACCAAAGTATTACTTACGTGCTCGTAATAAACTTTCAAATAACACACAAGTGTATGAGACAAAACAGTAGTCTTCTGCACTTGTACCCAAAGCCCTTGCTTCAGAAGCAACCACTCTTAATATTTGAATATATCCAAGAGTATCTCTAGAAGAACGGAATATTTTTAAGTCATTTTGTTAAGTATGCAACCATTACAAGAATACATTATTATAAGCTATTGAAATAATACTACAGAAGTCCTGATAGTGGTAGTCTAACAGATTCAAATACCCTTCCACTCACCCCAGCTCATTTCATCCCCTCCCCAGGGGTAGTCATTTGAGTAGTCATTCCAGATTTTCCTGCATTAGGGACTCTGTGTGTATGTGTACGTACACAACCACAAATGTAGGCATAGTATAATTTTAATATTTATGAACTTACACTATCCTTACTGTGCTTAAACTTGTCATTTTTTAAGTGATATGCCTTGGAAGTATTTCCATGACAGTCCATAGAGCTCTGGCTCTCCTCCTGCTCCTCTTAGTCTTCTAGCATGAGTATATATAGTGTGGATTTACAGTCTAATTTTAGGATTATTAAGGTCTCCCTCTCCAACTTTTTGTTGTTATAAACTTGTCCACAGAAGATGTTTCCCCTCTCTTCTATAGCATCATTTTTTTCCTCTTCACATACAAATAGGGCGGTATGTTTCTGATCAGGGGGAGAGAACAAAATACACAATAGGAAACATGTATTGACTTCACTATAGTCCTTTTCTTCCCTTCCTTCTTTTCTTTCCTTTTCCAGCAATATTCCTTGAAAGACTTATTTTTTCCCAAAGTTCACTCCCGTCCTCTTCTCTGTTGAACCAGCTCCAGTCAAGTGTTTGTCCCTTTCCCTCTGCTAAAATTTCTCTTCAGATTTACCTGTGACCCCCACATCGCTCAGTTCAATGATCATATATCAATCTTTATCTTATTTCACTTATTGGCAATATGTGTCTCAATTAATGACTCTCTGTGCCTAGAAAATACTTCCTTTTTTTTCTATCCCTCCTGGCTTGCAGGCACTTCCAATTGTGTCACTTTCTTCCTTCCGTTCTAGCTGTTCCTTTTCAGTTCCTTTCTGGTTTTTTCCTTGTCTCCATATCACCTCAATGTTATGTCTCAGGCCCAAATCTTAGGATGTCTTTTTTTTTTTCCTGTGTTTAAACTCACACCCTAGTTGATTTTATCCAGTCACCTGGGCTTTCAAAATCAAAATTGTCCATATGCTGATGCCCCCCAAATTTGACTATCTACTCTGCATCTCTAAACTGAACTTTAGGAAAGAATATATGTAATTATCTCCTTAACATTTCTTAACTTCTTTTTTTTTTTTTTTTTTTTTTTTTTTATTATTTTTTTTTTTACTTTTTTTTAATTTCCAGCATAACAGTATTCATTATTTTTGCACCACACCCCGTGCTCCATGCAATCCGTGCCCTCTATAATACCCACCACCTGGTACCCCAACCTCCCACCCCCCGTCCCTTCAAAACCCTCAGATTGTTTTTCAGAGTCCATAGTCTCTCATGGTTCACCTCCCCTTCCAATTTCCCCCAACTCCCTTCTCCACTCTAAGTCCCCATGTCCTCCATGCTATTTGTTATGCTCCACAAATAAGTGAAACCATATGATAATTGACTCTCTCTGCTTGACTTATTTCACTCAGCATAATCTCTTCCAGTCCCGTCCATGTTGCTACAAAAGTTGGGTATTCATCCTTTCTGATGGAGGCATAATACTCTATCCCCAGGGGTACAGGTCTGTGAATCACCAGGTTTACACACTTCATAGCACTCACCAAAGCACATACCCTCCCCAATGTCCATAATCCCACCCCCTTCTCCCAAACCCCCTCCCCCCAGCAACCCTCAGTTTGTTTTGTGAGATTAAAAGTCACTTATGGTTTGTCTCCCTCCCAATCATTTCTTAACTTCTTAACTAGATGCCTAATGGGCATTTCAGACTTCACATCTTCAAAACTAAACTCTTGTGCACTCTGCCTTCAGTATGTGTTTGAATTTCTGCTACTTTCACTATGTGAAAGAATGTGCTGTCACCATTCTGTCCAAACCACTCTCATGTATTACATGGGCTACTGCAGTAGTTTCCCACTTTGTTTCTGTGCTCCTGACCTTAATCCCCTTTGAGTCCATTCTCAACACAGATGTCTGGATGTTTTTGCTTTAACTTCCTAAGTCAAATTAAATCCTTTATTCAGCTCCCTCCAGTGGTTTCCTGTCTCATAAAAGTAAAAAACCCAAGTTCTTACTACAACCTGGGAGACCATACATGATCTGGCTCTGCATCACCTTTCTGATCTCATCTTTGACATTTCTTCTCCTTAATCTCTCCACTGCAGCCACACTTAATTTTGCCTTTTCCCTTGAACATCCAAACCTCAAGGTCTTTGCACTTGCTTTCACTGCCTAAACACTGTCCCCTGTTATCTGCATAGTTGGTTTTTTTACTGCCTTTATTCTTTACATCTTACAACATAAAAGCTAATCGCTCACTGATACTGAGTAGGAGGAGTAAGAATGATGTATGTTGTAATGGTAGAAGTACATACCTGCGGCCTGTTCCTGTCCTAGGTTAGGGATTAGAGACTCTCCTTGATGAAGTGATACCAGTGATATTTATTCTGAGAAGATAAGACTTCAGCGAAATGAATTAGTTTCTTAATAACTCTTCTTATATGAACTCTACCTCAAGCCATAAATTCCCTAGTCAAAACCCTTACTAAATTTGGAGAGGTAGAGCTTATCACTCCAATTTGGAGAACTTGTCATAACTTCAGCCTTGATCTGGGATACTTTTTGAAACCTGACACACACATTTGCCCAGGATTAAGACCATCTGCTCCAAAAATCATCCTAGATAATGAGAAAGGTGATGGGAATATGTTGTGCTTATGAATAGTATAGAGGTGGGAAAAAAAGAGCAAACTGACATCTGCTGCTTTAAAGATCTGGCTTACTTTCTTTTATGTCTAGTTTCCTTTTTGTCCTTTTTTTTCTGCTTTGAATTCCTTTTCCTTTTTTCTTGTTCCTCAGAAGTTACCTCTTAGGGGTGTAGTGTAGGAAGGAACTTGACTAATTTTTGACTTGATACTCTTTCTGAAATTTTAATTCTCATTGTAGTATTTTAATTTGAAAGTTATTGTTCCTTTGTTATTATTCCTTTGATAGACAGAAAGAGAGAGCAAAAGTAGTGGGAGAGGGAGAAGGAGAAGCAAACTCCCTGCTGAGCTGGGAGCCTGTTGTAGGACTTGATCCCAGGCCCTGGAGACATGACCTGAGCTGAAGCCATACACTTAACCATCTGAGTCACCCAGGCACCCCTATTCATAAGGTTTTTATTAGTATACTCAACTACTCAACTCAATTTAGAAGTTCTTGATTATTTATTTATATTTTGTAAATTTTGCCTGTGGTTAGTAAATATTACAGTTATTTTTCCCTTGCTAGTCTATGTGTAAATAGTTATTCATAAAAACACAATTTTTTTTTTACTAATTCCATCTCTAAGAGGCAAATATTGTTAACATTCAAATATTTTCTTAGTTTTTTAAAATGCATTTTGACATATCTGTGGATACACTAATATCTTTAACTTCATTACTTTACTACATTATATTAAAACAATATCATGACATATAACTACTTTGGAAATAATAATATAATTTAACCGTATTTCCAGTGTCGATAATGTGTTTTGTTTAAATTTTTTACTACTGTTTTTTAAAAATTTTTACTATTATAAATAAAGCTGCAATCAACATCTCTCTTTATTGTCAGTTCAGACTATTAGTATTCATTGGAGAATATTGAATATGCAGACATAGACACAGAAGCACACACCTACAGGGCCAGGGAACCATTCCTTTTATGAAAAAGCCAGTAAGAACATTTAATAGCATACAGTTTATTCTTGTTCGTTCATACATAAAGATAGTCTTGTTTAAGTTAGTTAATGTTGAGAATGCACAGGGGATCATGAAGTTTGAAGGCAACTTGCCTGCCACTTGAGAAATGACCCAGAAGTGTTAAATTATTGAACCTTAAGGAGTTGTATACGATGATATCCCACTTTGGATTGTGCAGTTTAAAAAAAAAAAATCACAGATTTTTTTTCAGTGGAACTATTTTTAAGCTTTGTAGGCATATTTTTCTATCTTAATATAAATATCATCCCAGGGGCACCTGCGTGGCTTAGTGGGTTAAAGCCTCTGCCTTCGGCTCACGTCATGATCCCAGAGTCCTGGGATCGAGCCCCACATCGGGCTGTCTGCTCTGCAGGGAGCCTGCTTCCTCTTTTCTCTCTCTTTCTGCCTGCCTCTCTGCCTACTTGTGATCTCTGTCTGTCAAATAAATAAATAAAATGTTTAAAAAAGAATAAATAAATAAATAAATATAATCCCAGCCCATTTAACTTTTAACTATTTAGGTGAGTAAATGGTTCTGAATGGTATAAAAGTATGGAGAAACTAAGAAAACAAGTAGAAATGCTCTCCATTTGGGGCATAATCCTAAGTAAGGAATATAAAATTTTATGATAAGCCAAGGAGAATCTGTGTTTCCATTTATACACATTATTTCAGAAATGTATTATGTGGATTGAGGTCCAAATTAAGTCATGTCCAGCAACTGTATAATAATGGTTAACATTTCTTGAGCATATTGTGTATCAACAAGTGGGAAAAGGCCTTTTGTTTCACTGTTTAAGTTTCATACCAACCCTATGTGGTGTATTATCATTCCTTATTATTTTATAGATCAAGTAGCTGAAGCTGAAAGTATTGTTGAAAGGTGGTAGAATTCAAATCTGCATAATCTTGGGTTCAGAACCCACAATATTAAACTCTGTTATAAAGCCCACTGTATAGTTCCATTATACATGGAATAATGTGGTCCTATCTTTAAAGGATTATGCAAATAAATTCTATAAACTTCCATTGTTCATCCTTATCAAAATTCTTTCAATGGTCAATAATTTTAATGGTGGGAAGTTGATCTTGATATCTAAGTTACTTATGTTACTTAAAGGATTCCATTGCTGGGCACCTGGCTGACTCAGTCAGTAGAGCATGGATCTCACGGTCATGAGTTCCAGCCCCTATTGGGTATAGAGTTTACTTTAAAAAAAAAAAAAAAAAGATTCCATTGCATTCTTTCTGGTGAAAAGGGATCCTAGCATGTTATCATCCTCTGTGAAAAGGACCCCCATCATCATCCTTCAGCCACTCATTCTCCTGATTATAAAAATTTGGTTTCTTTTATTTTGCTATGGCATTACAATTTTTAATTTTTTTACTTTCTTCAGATTTTTTTTCTTATATATGTTTTTTCCCCAGAAAAATATATTAGTGGTGGAATTCAGAATGCTGAAATTTGTGAATGATCACACTACCTTCTTTCTCAAAAATAAACAGTATGCTACTGTTTAGACCTGTAGTATTCATTACGTCAAGTTAATTATTCATTCTAATCCTGAAGGATTTTACTTAATACTTATGTTTATTCCTCATCCACATGTATTTTTCTAGATTTTTTCCAATAAATTCAAGTAGTCTAATAATCCATGCAACAACTAGATGAAATTGTTTACTTAAAAGTAAGATTTTCAAATATGTTTTCACATTAATTTTATTACTTACAAGTAATAATTGGGGTAATACTCAGGTGAGTTGAATAAAAGTTACACTAATAGTTTATCTCAAGTTCTTACTAAACTTACTTTTTGAAGAGTTAGGTCTTCTTAAATTACTGTTTCTAATCGAGTTTCTTTTTCCTCTTTCTCTCAATTTTCTCTTGTTTTTTGTTGTTGTTTTTTTGCTTTCCCTCCCATTTCTCCTCCTTTATCCAATTTATTAAGTTGATTTATTTCATAGTATTCATTTCATTGTCAGAAAAGATAAAATCGGTTACCCTCAGTGGTAGGTTGAGAGGAATGTGTAGAGGAGACAATGATGAAGAGAGAAAACTGAAAAAACTTTGAGCACAGGGAAGGGGTTGAGTCATATTTTCCCAGAGGTTCCCTTAACAAATCATTAGTCTCATACACAAAACCTAATAATGTGGAGGGCTTCTCTGGAGGATACACACCCATCAAGAGAAATGAAAGTAAGCTTGTGTGTTTTCTTCCTCTTAGCATGTAGCCATTTATCTAAGTTTTTTTGTTGTTGTTGTTTTTTGTTTTTTGATGTCCAACAGTGCCAATTTTATTCCACATCTTACAAGCATTTATAACGCAGACCACAATAGGAGTAATACATCAGTACCTAGTCAGATGACGGCAAGTAACTATAACAAGTTTACATTAACTACAAGCAAACCTCATGATGCCAGGTAGTTTCTGCTAAAGCCATTAGCAAGACAATCAACCAGGGAGTGGGTTATGGGAGGTACAGAACCACAAGGACCAACTAAGAATTCATGACCCTGACCACATTGTTCCTTCTGTAGGGGGAAGTTTTGATTGTTTTTCTACATTTGCATTGCCATTTATATATGTGTTTGATTAACTACAGGTAAGGATTGTATCAACTTTTGTGATTTCTATACCATCTAACATCTTTGAGGTACTACATATGTGTTTTATCACTTTTTGTTCTATTTAATGATAATTCTATGATGCAGGCAATATCAATTTGGGAAAATAAGGATTTAGGTTATACATTATTTTAGTTTAAGCTGCATGTTAAATCAGTTTCCCCCCTAATTTTTCTGCTACAAACAGTTTTCAATGGGAGAATTTATTGTCTCAGTCATAATAGCAAACAGTATACTTACTAAATAGGGAAAATTTTATTCTTTAAGCAAATTAGTCATTGGGTCACAGAGCATATCCACTTCCAAAATTGTTAAGGTTAACAAAATAGCTTGCTCCTTAACACTAATAAAAATAAGGGAAGAAGAGTACTTTGGTATAAGTCCCTGAAAATTAAAGAACTTGGAGTTTGGGGTCCTATTACTGGAGATAACTTGCATTCTGTCCCCTGAAATTTCTCTTAACTTTTTAAACTTTAATTTCTTCAACAGAAAACAGCATCGAGAATAGTAAGCATCCTGGATTATGAATTATGATGATTAATACTTGTATAGATGGAAGTATATAATTAAATGTTTTCATAGGCCAGAATCTTGGAAAAAATTCTGATCCATATTGGCTTTATGGACTATTAAAGGAAAGAATTTGTAGAGAAAAGAGCCTCTCTGAAAACCGTTGTAAGAAATTGTTACTGCTAATAAAGAAAAAGTTACGAACTCCAATGCCTAAACCAATGCAGATGAGTTAATTTGTTGTATTACCTAATTTACTCACTTGAGAACTTTACTAACTCACTCTACTGTTCTTAATGAGATGAGAACAAAATGGCATTTAACAGGGACACCTGGGTGGCTCAGTGGGTTAAAGCCTTTGCCTTCGGCTTAGGTCATGGTCTGAGGGTCCTGGGATCGAGTTCCGCATCGGGCTCTCTGCTCGGCAGGGAGCCTTCTTCCTCCTCTCTCTCCGCCTGCCTCTCTGCCTGCTTGTGATCTCTCTCTCTCTCTCTCTCTCTGTCAAATAAATAAATAGATGTCTTTTTAAAAATTTATTTTAAAAAATAGCATTTAACGGGACTCGAACATCCTAAACCTTTGCATTTTTGCGGGATCTCCTAGAGAAATAAACCTTCTATTACCCTGAGGCATTGTCACCCCAAAACACTTCAGAAATGAAAATAGACTTAGCCTCCCTGAAAACTTTTTTTTGTGGCCAAGTTTACTGATGGCCTAGGGGCTTGAGTTAAAAATGGCTGGAGGGCTATCTTTGCTGCCTGTACTCTAAGTCCACAAGTGAGTGGTCTCCTTGCTACTGAATAAGAGAAGTCCAATCAGCCATCAAAAAAAATAGCAAGTAGGAAATGTGTATTTGGAGTAAGTACTGAGGAATAAGAGTTGATCCCAATTCCAGGAGCAGAGCTGATCTAGATCATCTGTTCCAGGCTTTTTTTTTTTTTCTAATTTTTTTTAAACATATATTTTTATCCTCAGGGGTATAGGTCTCTGAATCGCCATGTTTACACACTAAACAACACCCACCATAACACATACCCTCCCCAATGTCCATAATTCCACCTCCCTTTCCCAACCCCACTCCCCCCAGAAACCCTCAGTTTGTTTTGTGAGATTAAGAGTCACTTATGGTTTGTCTCCCTCCCAATCCCATCTTGTTTCATTTATTCTTCTCCTACCCTCTTAATCCCCCATGTTGCATCTCTACTTCCTCATATCAGGGAGATCATATGATAGTTGTCTTTCTCTGCTTGACTTATTTCGCTAACCATGATACCCTTTAGTTCCATCCATGTCGTCGCAAATGGCAAGATTTCATTTCTTTTGATGGCTGCATAGTATTCCATTGTGTATATATACCACATCTTCTTTATCCATTCATCTGTGGATGGACATCTAGGTTCTTTCCATAGTTTGGCTATTGTGGACATTGCTGCTATAAACATTCAGGTGCACGTGCCCCTTCAGATCACTACGTTTATATCAGTAGTGCAATTTCTGGGTCATAGGGTAGTTCTATTTTCAACATTTTGAGGAACCTCCATGCTGTTTTCCAGAGTGGTTGCACCAGCTTGCATTCCCACCAACAGTGTAGGAGGGTTCCCCTTTCTCTGCATCCTCGCCAGCATCTGTCATTTCCTGACTTATTAATTTTAGCCATCCTGACTGGGGTAGGGTGATATCTCATTGTGGTTTTGCTTTGTATTTCCCTGATGTCGAGTGATGTGGAGCACTTTTTCATGTGTCTCTTGGCCCTCTGGATGTCTTCTTTGCAGAAATGTCTGTTCATGTCTTCTGCCCATTTCTTGATTGGATTATTTGTTCTTTGGGTGTTGAGTTTGCTAAGTTCTTTATAGATTTTGGACACTAGTCCTTTGTCTGATAAGTCGTTTGCAAATATCTTCTTCCATTCTGTCAGTTGTCTTTTGGTTTTGTTAACTGTTTCCTTTGCTGTGCAAAAGCTTCTGATCTTGATAAAATACCAATAATTCATTATTGCTCTTGCTTCCCTTGCCTTTGGCGATGTTCCTAGGAAGACATTGCTACAGCTGAGGTCGAAGAGGTTGCTGCCTGTGTTCTCCTCAAGGATTTTGATGGATTCCTTTCTCACATTGAGGTCCTTCATCCATTTTGAGTCTATTTTCGTGTGTGGTGTAAGGAAATGGTCCAATTTCATTTTTCTGCATGTGGCCGTCCAATTATCCCAACACCATTTATTGAAGAGGCTGTTTTTTTTCCATTGGACATTCTTTCCTGCTTTGTTGAAGATTCGTTGACCATAGACTTCAGGGTCTATTTCTGGGCTCTCTATTCTGTTCCATTGATCTATGTGTCTGTTTTTGTGCCACTACCATGCTATCTTGATGATGACAGACTTGTAATAGAGCTTGAAGTCTGGAATTGTGATGCCACCAACTTTGGCTTTCTTTTTCAATATCCCTTTGGCTATTCGAGGTCTTTTCTGGTTTCATATAAATTTTAGGATTATTTGTTCCATTTCTTTGAAAAGAATGGATTGTATTTTGATAGGAATTGCATTAAATGTGTAGATTGCTTTAGGTAGCATAGACATTTTCACAATATTTATTCTTCTAATCCAGGAGCATGGAACATTTTTCCATTTCTTTGTGTCTTCCTCAGTTTCTTTCATGAGTACTTTATAGTTTTCTGAGTATAGATTCTGTGTCTCTTTGGTTAGGTTTATTCCTAGGTATCTTATAGTTTTGGGTGCAGTTGTAAATGGGATTGACTCCTTAATTTCTCTTTCTTCTGTCTTATTGTTGGTGTAGAGAAATGCAACTGATTTCTGTGCATTGATTTTATATCCTGGCACTTTACTGAATTCCTATACAAGTTCTAGCAGTTTTGGAGTGGAGTCTTATGGGTTTTCCACATATAGTATCATGTCATCTGCGAAGAGTGATAGTTTGACTTCTTCTTTGCTGATTTGGATGCCTTTAATTTCCTTTTGTTGTCTGATTGCTGAGGCTAGGACTTCTAGTACTATGTTGACTAGCAGTGGTGATAATGGACATCCCTGCCATGTTCCTGACCTTAGCGGAAAAGCTTTCAGTTTTTCTCCATTGAGAATGATATTTGCGGTGGGTTTTTCATAGATGGCTTTGTTGATATTGAGGTATGTGCCCTCTGTCCCTACACTTTGAAGAGTTTTGATCAGGAAAGGATGCTGTACTTTGTCAAATGCTTTTTCAGCATCTATTGAGAGTATCATATGGTTCTTGTTCTTTCTTTTATTGATGTGTTGTATCACATTGACTGATTTGCGGATGTTGAACCAAACTTGCAGCCCTGGAATAAATCCCTCTTGGCTGTGGTGAATAATTCTTTTAATGTAATGTTGAATCCTATTGGCTACTATTTTGGTGAGAATTTTCACATCTGTGATCGTCTAGGATACTGGTCTGTAGCTCTCTTTTTTGATGGGATCCTTGTTTGGTTTTGGGATCAAGGTGATGCTGGCCTCATAAAATGAGTTTGGAAGTTTTCCTTCCATTTCTGTTTTTTGGAACAGTTTTAGGAGAATAGGAATTAGTTCTTCTTTAAATGTTTGGTAGAATTCCCCCCGGAAGCCGTCTGGCCCTGGGCTTTTGTTTGTTTGGAGATTTTTGATGACCTTTTCAATCTCTTTACTGGTTATGGGTCTGTTCAAGTTTTCTATTTCTTCCTGGTTCACTTTTGGTAATTTATATGTCTCTAGGAATGCATCTATTTCTTCCAGATTGTCAGATTTGTTGGCGTAGAGTTGCTCATAGTATGTTCTTATAATAGTTTGTATTTTTTTGGTGTTAGTTGTGATCTCTCCTCTTTCATTCATGATTTTATTAATTTGGGTCCTTTCTCTTTTCTTTTTGATAAGTCTGGCCAAGGGTTTATCAATTTTATTAATTCTTTCAAAGAACCAGCTCCTAGTTTCGTTTATTTGTTCTGATGTTTTTTTGGTTTGTATTTCATTGATTTCTGCTCTGATCTTTATGATTTCTCTTCTCCTGCTGGGCTTAGGGTTTCTTTCTTGTTCTTTCTCCAGCTCCTTTAGGTGTAGGGTTAGGTTGTGTACCTGAGACCTTTCTTGTTTCTTGAGAAAGGCTTGTACCGCTATATATTTTCCTCTCAGGACTTCCTTTGTTGTGTCCCATAGATTTTGAATCGTTGTGTTTTCATTTTTATTTTTTCCATGAATTTTTTCAATTCTTCTTTAATTTCCTGGTTGACCCATTCATTCTTTAGTAGGATGCTGTTTTAGTCACCATGTATTTGGGTTCTTTCCAAATTTCCTCTTGTGATTGAGTTCTAGCTTCAGAGAATTGTTGCCTGAAATATGCAGGGAATGATTCCAATCTTTTGATACCGGTTGAGACCTGATTTAGGACCCAGGATGTGATCTATTCTGGAGAATGTTCCATGTGCACTAGAGAAGAATGTGTATTCTGTTGCTTTGGGATGAAATGTTCTAAATATATCTGTGATGTCCATCTGGTCCAGTGTATCATTTAAGGCCTTTATTTCCTTTGCTTGGATGATCAGTCCATTTCAGTGAGGGGAGTGTTAAAGTCCCCTACTATTATTGTATTATTGTTGATGTGTTTCTTTGATTTTGTTATTAATTGGTTTATATAGTTGGCTGCTCCCACGTTAGGGGCATAGATACTTAAAATTGAAAGATCTTCTTGTTGGACAGACCCCTTGAGTATGATACAGTGTCCTTCCTCATCTCTTATTATAGTCTTTGGCTTAAAATCTAATTGATCTGATATAAGGATTGCCACTCCTGCTTTCTTCTGATGTCCATTAGCATGGTAAATTACTTCCCACCCCCTCACTTTAAATCTGGAGGTGTCTTCGGGTTTAAAATGAGTTTCTTGTAGGCAACATATAGATGGTTTTGGTTTTTTATCCATTCTGATACCCTGTGTCTTTTGATTGGGGCATTTAGCCCATTAATATTCGGGGTAACTATTGAGAGATATGAATTTAGTGCCATTGTATTGCCTGTAAGGTCACTGTTCCTGTATATTGTCTCTGTTCCTTTCTGATCTACTACTTTTAGGCTCTCTCTTTGCTTAGAGGACCCCTTTCAATATTTCCTATAGAGCTGGTTTGGTGTTTGCAAATTCTTTCAGTTTTTATTTGCCCTGGAAGCTTTTAATCTCTCCTTCTATTTTCAATGATAACCTAGCTGGATATAGTATTCTTGGCTGCATGTTTTTCTCATTTAGAGCTCTGAATATATCATGCCAGCTCTTTCTGGCCTGCCAGGTCTCTGTGGATAAGTCTGCTGCCAATCTAATATTTTTACCCTTGTATGTTACAGACTTCTTTTCCTGGGCTGCTTTCAGGATTTTCTCTTTGTCACTAAGACTTGTAAATTTTCCTGTTAGTTGACGGGGTGTGGACCTATTTTTACTGATTTTGATGGGTGTTCTCTGTACCTCCTGGATTTTGATGCTTGTTTCCTTTGCCATATTAGGGAAATTCTCTCCGGTAATTCTCTCCAATATACCTTCTGCTCCCCTCTCTCTTTCTTTTTCTTCTGGAATCCCAATTATTGTAATGTTTCGTCTTATGGTGTCACTTATCTCTCGAATTCTCCCCTCGTGGTCCAGTAGCTCTTTGTCCCTCTTTTGTTCAGCTTCTTTATTCTCTGTCATTTGGTCTTCTATATTGCTAATTCTTTCTTCTGCCTCATTCATCCTAGCAGTGAGAGCCTCCATTTTTGATTGCACCTCATTAATAGCTTTTTTGATTTCAACTTGGTTAGATTTTAGTTCTTTCATTTCTCCAGAAAGGGCTTTTATATCTCCTGAGAGGGTTTCTCTAATATCTTCCATGCCTTTTTCGAGCCAGGCTAGAACCTTGAGAATCGTCATTCTGGACTCTAGATCTGACATATTACCAATGTCTGTATTGATTAGGTCCCTAGCCTTCGGTACTGCCTCTTGTTCTTTTTTTTTGTGGTGAATTTTTCCGTCTTGTCATTTTGTCCAGATAAGAGTATATGAAGGAGCAAGTAAAATACTAAAAGGGTGGCAAAGACCCCGGGAAAATATGCTTTAACCAAATCAGAAGAGATCCCAAATCGTGGGCGGGGGGGGGGGGGAGAAAGGGGATAAAAAGAGGTTCAGGAAAAAAAAATAGAAACAATTAAAAAAAGAAAACAAATAAAGAAAAATATAAAAAAGAAAGAAAAAAATATATATCAGATAAACTAGTTAAAAAAGATTAAAAAAGAAAAGGGTAAAAGTTAAAAAAAATTTAGCAGAAGAAGAAAAAAAATTGAAAAAAAAAAAATTAAATTGACTGCCAGACTAAATAATCATGGGGAGAAAGCCATGAGTTCCTTGCTTTGCTTTCTCCTCCTCTGGAAATCCGCTGCACTCCTTGGTAGGTGAACTTGGTCCTGGCTGGATTTCTTGTTGATCTTCTGGGGGAGGGGCCTGTTGTAGTGATTCTCAAGGGTCTTTGCTCCAGGTGGAATTGCACCGCCCTTACCAGGGGCCAGGCTGAGTAATCTGCTTGGGTTTGCTTTGAGGAGGTTTTGTCGCCTGAGTGCTTTCCGTAGAGTTCCAGAGGACGGGTATGAAAATGGCGGCCTCCCAGTCTCCGGCCCGGAGGAGCTGAGAGCTTGGGGCCCCACTCCTCAGTGCACCCTAAGAGAATAACGCCCAATTACTCTTGTCTCCCTGGCCTCCAGCTATGCTCTGAGCTCACCGAGCCTGCGACTGGTTCAAGGTATCCCCGAGTTGAGAGCTCACTCCTCAGCTCTGTCTCTATAGCCGGCTTCCCTGTTCTAATACCTATAAGCTCTGCGACACTCAGACACCCCCGATCCTTCTGTGACCCTGCGGGACCTGAGTCCACGCTGACCCCACATGGGCTTCACCCTGGTTTAGCCTCTGGAGCCATGTCCCTCAGCGGAACAGACTTTTAAAAGTACTGATTTTGTGCTCTGTTGCTCCGCCGCTTGCTGGGAGCCGGCCCCTCCCCCCGCAGTCTATCTTCCTGTTGCTTTGGGTTCACTTCTCTGCCAGTCCTACCTTTCAGAAAGTGGTTGATTTTCTGTTTCTAGAATTGCTGTTCTTCTTCTCTTCAATCTCCTGTTGGATTTGTAGGTGTTTGCAATCTTTAGATAAGCTATTTAGCTGATCTCCTGCTACCTGAAGTAGTCTCAGCCTGCTACTTATCTGCCATCTTGACTCCACCCCCTGTTCCAGGCTTTTTAATTCTTTCCATCTGCTGCTTGGAAGAATGGATATTTTCAGAGAAAGAAAGTTTGCCTCAGTGTTTAGAGTTGCCCACTCGTCCTATCAGATCAATCCAGGACAGCTGAATAGGAGTACACCTGTGTAAATTGCATGGCAGAGAGAACAAAGTGGAAAACATTAGAAGAGAACATCTTCCATTGTTACAGAAGCAAAAAAGGAGGGAGACATGAGAGAAGACAAGAGAAGAGACTTTAAGACAAAGACTTCTTTCATGTATGAATAGGCCCAGAGCCTTATTAACTTTGAAGAAAGATCCCAAGACATGACACTTAAAGAAATATACCACACCCTTGGCACTAATGGTCAGTAAATTGGTCCTTAGTCCTGACCACATGCTATCATTCTTCCTGTTCTTTGGGCAAGTGGAAGGAAAACCGTGAGTTTTTCTTGGGCAACAATCAATGTTCATGAGACTGTCAAATGTTTGAAATCTATAAATCATTTTTAAAATATTTTTCAAATGAGGTATAATTACCTATTTGTAAATTCTTTATTATTTTAAATATTTACATATTTATTTTTTGTATTATTTTCTTCCAGAAAGATTAATTTTTGCTGGGTAAAAGCCAGCTAGTATTAAGAAAGCATACAAATAAGAGAGAAAGTAGTTATATAATCTTTAAACTGAGTAAGTGACTGTGAATGCTGTTAGGCAGACCTTCATTCATCCTAGCTTCAGATCTCTCTAGACACCTTAGCTCTGTCTCCACATTTTGTTTTTTTCTTTTCCACCTCAACTCAATCATGAAAGTGGCAACACAGCTGAGGTAGGTCACTATAAGGCCCACTCTGATCTCTTCATTGTTCCTCAAAGTGGTCAGGTTCCTACTCTCTCTTCCCTCCTAGATTTATGGTATTAACTGTGGACAGGACATTGGACATACTCCCTGGTATAAAGGTAATTGAGAGGAAAAGTACAAATTCATGTCCTGAAATTCTATATAAATCATAATGGCAACTTTCCTTTATAAAAATTGCTTAGACTTTGGCTGTAAAATAAAATGGATTATTTGAAATAACTATAATAACATAGTGGTACGATCTCTTATAGAACATAAAAGGAATATTGGGCATATTGTGTCACAGTAATGGCTTGGCGAGTCTTATGTTTATGACAAGGTATATGTCTAAGAAAAAGCAAAGAAAAGAGGCTTTACAATCCTTATTAAGTTTTACAGTTTAAAAAATTAAAGTATAGCATATATACAGAAAAGTACTCTGCCATCTTTTGTGTAGTTAAGTTTCTTCCATGAGGCAAGGCTAGCTAATGGAAGATTCTCCCAGTCTTCAATTAAATGAGCAAACCTAAAAAACTAGTGTATTAGCTACATCATTTTGAATTTGGGGATTTCACAAACTCTCAAATTGGAGCAAAAACCCTGAGGGATTTTGCTTTTGTTATAAAGATCTCACTATCTCACTATTAGCCTTACTTTAAAAAAAAAAAAAAAAAAGAAAAGTCTTAATTCTTGGGTCACTTTCCCAGTGTCATCAGCATATATACACTCCTTATGTGAATTAGTTACCACAAATTGAATTATGCCTCACATCACAATCATTAGTTAGGAGTTTCCTTACCATGTAAGTTCATGAGTATTGGTGGAATACTATTGTTAACCATATGTGACTGTACATGAAACCACTTACATACATACCATATGCTGTCTCACAGTATTAATAAATTCTCATTTTAAATTTTTAAGTTCGTGTTTCCTTGAGTCAAAAAATTGAAAAGTTGGGGCGCCTGGGTGGCTCAGTGGGTTAAGCCTCTGCCTTCAGCTCAGGTCGTGATCCCAGGGTCCTGGGATCAAGCCCCGCGTTGGGCTCTCTGCTCAGTGGGGAGCCTGCTTCCACGTCTCTCTCTGCCTGCCTCTCTGCCTACTTGTGATCTCTGTCTGTCAAATGAATAAATAAAATCTTAAAAAAAAAATTGAAAAGTTATCTGTCATGCCTTCAGAACATTGCTTCTGTTGTATCACACTCTGTTGAAGGTCTTCAGTTACCCCCTGTTGCCTGCAGGAACAAGTACACCTTCCAGGAGTCTACACTCTGTGCTCTTACTGCCTATCTCTTGCTGTTCCTCTGCCCTCACCTGCCCTGCTGCAGCCGTATATGCTAATTTATACAAAATGGGAATGTATCAGTCAACCTTAATGAACTCTCAGTGAAAGACTCTTGGTTTTTCTTTCAGATGTACATATTGGGTTCAGTTACTGATAGAGCTTATGCTTCCTTTCTGTCCCTTCTTATAACTGTACCTAATGTTTTCACATTTCTGCCACCTTTGGAATGACTTTTTGTTTTCATTCAGTTCCTGTAACAGTATCATAGCTCAGTTCAGGTCCTTTCTTTTACATAAAGTACTCTAAGTTGAACATATAATTAGCTTAAAGTGTTTTCATTCTTCTTAGGAGTTTAACACACTTTTCCTATATTGTACTAGCCAGTAATACTGCCTTTTTAATGTCAGTTGTAGTTTTATGTTGCTATTGGATTCTATTATTTAGTTTTTCATCTGTTTATAGCTTATTTCCTCTATAGAGTATTAAAATCACTTCAGGGCAAGTAGGATGTCATATATAGTCTTTATAGATATGAATATGTGTGTATGCATATTTATACAGACGTGACTACTAATTGATTATTAATAAGTGTGGATATATTTTTTGAAACAGCTTTACAATGAATTACATATTTGCTTTGAAACCACAAAATCAAGTGAAGCTATGCTCCGGCAAAGTGTTGTTAGTCTTCAGGATCAGCTGTTTCAAAAAGAACAAGAAAACATTAAATTAAAAGAAAAGCTTCAGGAATCACAAGGAGCATCCTATCCTTTACCACAAGACAGTGATTCAGAGCACTTGGAACAGGTGAGAGACATTTTCTAAAAATGTTACCCAAGCAATATCATATTAAATTGTCTCCTACAATTGACTAAAAAAAGCTTAATTAGTATAGTGGAATATAATATTTGGCAGATTGTTTCGTATTGTGCTATTTTCTTATACTTTGTAGAAATGAATATTATATATAATACAGATTCATATAGAAATGCACATAGAAATACAGGGTATAACTGGCATAGTTATTATGATGAAACACTGACTGAAATATAATAACAGCAAATGAATAGCTCATGCTCATTTTGAGACTTAAACTGAATGAGGTAGTGGAATGGAAAGAATATATAATAGGAAGTCTTATAAAGTAGTTGCCATAATGCCTGATACATGATACTTAATACCTTTTATTTATTTATTTTTAAAAAGATTTTATTTATTTATTTGACAGACAGAGATCACAAGTAGGCAGAGAGGCAGGCAGAGAGAGAGAGGAGGAAGCAGGCTCCCCATCGAGCAGAGAGCCTGATGCGGGGCTCGATCCCAAGACCCTGGGATCATGACCTGAGCCCAAGGCAGAGGTTTTAACCCACTGAGCCACTCAGGCGCCCCAATACTTAATATTTTTAGTCCCAATTCTGCCACTATCTTAAAGTGTGGCTTGGCAATTTGACTTCTCATCATGTTATTAAGAATCACTTACGTTATTTGCTATACCTTTTTTTAAAAATTTTTACTGATCTATAATATTCTGTTTTATGTGATTATATCATATCTACTTGTATGTTCACTTGTAGATAAGTGTTCGGGTTATTTCCAGTTTTTGCTATTATGAATAATGCTGCAACTTATATTTTCATGCATGATTCTTGGTACAAATATGCATACATTTAGGTGGAACATGTATCTAGGCATGGAAATCCTGGGTATTGGGTGAAAATGTTACTTTCACTTATTTTTCAAAGTTTTTTCATCAGTTTTACTCCCACCAACAATGTATATTAAGATATCTGGCTGATTCCCATCCTCCTGAAACTTGGTATTGTCAGACTTCATAGTTTGCTGGCAACTAACTAATTCAAGTATAATTTTTTATTTTGATCTACATATGCATATCACTGATAAAGCACATCTTCAAATGATTACAGGGCCAAGGGTATGCCTTCTTCTGTGAAACATACAGTTACATCTTTTAATCGTTCTTCTACTGGATTCTTTTCCTATTGATTCATAAAAGTTCTTTATTTTTTTAAAAAAGATTTTATTTATTTATTTGACACAGAGAGAGAGAGAGAGAGAGAGATCACAAATAGGCAGAGAGGCAGGCAGAAAGAGGTGGGGAAGCAGGCTCCCTCCTGAGCAGAGAACCTGATGTGGGGCTCGATCCCAGGACCCTGAGATCATGACCTCAGCCGAAGGTTGAGGTTTAACTCACTGGGCCACCCAGGCGCCCCAAAGTTCTTTATTTTTCTTCTTCTCCTTTTTTTTTTTTTAACGTTTTATTTATTTGACACAGGGATAGAGAGTACAAGTAGGCAGAGCAGCAGGCAGAGGGAGACGGAGAAGCAGGCTCTCTGCTGAGCAGGGAGCCCGATGTGGGGCTCAATCCCAGGACCCTGGGATCGTGACCTGAGATGAAGGCAGGCATTTAACCGACTGAGCCACCCCAGCGCCCCCAAAGTTCTTTATTCTTGATACCAATCTCTAGAAAGTGAAATATCTTATCTCAGTGTATACCTCATCTTTTCTTTAATGAGTCTTTTGATGAACAGAAAGTCTTAATTTTAATTTAGACAAATTAATCTTTTATAGTTAGTGCTTTGGTGTTTCATTTAAGAAGTCCTTTCCTACCCTAAAGACAGAAAGATTTTTACCTCGGTTTTCTTTACTTTTTTTTTTTTTTTAGGAATTTATTTCTTTATATGGCAGACAAAAATCACAAGTAGGCAGAGAGGCAGGCAGAGAGAGGAGGGAAGCAGGCTCCCCACTGAGCAGAGAGCCTGACGTGGGGCTCGATCCCAGGACCCTGAGATCATGACCTGAGCCGAAGGCAGAGGCTTTAACCCACTGAGCCACCCAGGTGCCCCCTCTGTTTTCTTTTTTAAAGATCACATTTATTTATTTACTTACTTATTTATTTATTTATTTATTTAATTAATTTATCTCTCTCTCAGAAAGAAAGAGAGAGTGAGCACAAGCAGGGGAAGCGGCAGGCAGAGGGAAAAATGGGCTCCCTGCCTAGCAAGCCTAATGTGGGGCTCAATCCCAGGACCCTGAGATCATGACCTCAGCAGAAGCTTAAGTGACTGAGCCACCCAGGCATCCTAACACTTCTGTTTTCTTAAAGAAATTTTAAAGCTTTGCTTATATCATTTATATTCACGATTTATTTAGGATGGTGTTTTATGTATAGTATAAGGTACGGATCCATTTGTATTTATTTACTTTTCCCAGTACTAATCAGTTTTTCCAGCTCAACCTGTTGACATACCCTTTTTTCCCCCTTCTAGTCCTGGGCTACCTCTCTCATATATTCTACTTCAGTATACTTACAAGTTTCTTTCTAGGCTCTGTATTCTCTGTATTCCTATACAATGTTATATTATATTAATTAGTATAGTTCCTAATAAGTCTCTATATTTGGTAGATGTACTCTTACTTTCTTACTGTTCTTTAAAGTGTCTTGACTATGCTGGCATTTAGTACTTAAATATAACTTTAAGGTTAATCTATAAAGTTTCATGAAAAAGCACTTGAAATTTTTCATGAACAGTCTTACTGAAATATAACATACAAATAATAAAGTTTACAAACCATAAGTGTGTAACTCTGTGACATTTCACAAAGTGAACACATCCCTGCAAATACCACTCAGATCAAGATATACAATATTACCAGTTTCTAATAAACCTCTTTGAGGTTCATTGCAAGCTACTTCCGTAAAGGTAACTACCATTTGATTTTGCTTATTTTTGAACCTGACAATGTTTTGCTTTTAAACACCATGTGTGCTATGGGTTTCTTGGTAAATATCCTTTATCACATTAAAGGTAAAATATCCTTTATTCCCATCTCTTCATAGTTTGATTAAAGTTTTTTCATTAAGAGGTATTGAGTGTATACAATGTATCTTTAAGATGATAGTAAGTCAATTCTAAGAATTTACAGGGAATGGTCAGAGGCCAGTGACCTAGAAGAGCAAAATGAAATTTCATTAAAAAATTGGAGGACTTACACTACCTGATTTTCAGACGTATTTATGAAGCTAAAAAAAATTGAGGTAGTGTACTGTTGGCATAATGATTGACAAAATAATCAGTAGAACAGAATGGAGTCCAGAAAAATATCTATTCATATATGTCACTTTATAGTAACTCTTGAAATGATAGGGTAAGTCACTTTATTCTTTCTCAAGAACGTTCTGTGTACTGATAATGATATCAGTCAAGCCAAAAAATCTTACAGAGAACCCATTGTAAGTCAGGGACAATTTGTATATGTTACTGCTATTTACTTCTAATATACTTCTATTGTGGTCAGAGATAGTACTCTCAATGATTACTGTATTTGAAATTTATTGAGACTTGTTGTATCATCAGCATATGGTTTATGTGTATTTTCAGATAATTTGTATTCTGCAGCTTTTGGTTGGACTGTTAAATATCAATATTAATTATGTCGTTGTATTTGATAGTGTTCAGATCTTCTGTCTTTAATGATTTTTGTATTTAAGATTTTTATCACTTTTTCTGTCATTTGCTGAGAGAATGTCCCTCTGATAGGTCTTTCTGATTAAATGAACCTTTTGTCATTATAAATTGTTAGTTTTAATTATAATAATATTTTGTCTGCTTGAAACCCAATTTTACATTACTGGAGCCTATCTAACTCTTTGATGGTTACATTTTACATGGTATACCTTTTCCCATCCTGTTAATTTCCATCTATGGGTGTCTTTATGTTAAAGTGTACATAGTTGGGTCCTATATTTTTTGTTCATTCTGACAATTTCTTCCTTTTCACTGCAGTGTTAATCCATTTAGAATTAATATAATAACATGGTTGAGTTTGGTGTGCTGTTTCGTCATTTTTAAAAAAATTTATCCTGTTTTTGTTCCTCTGTCCCTCTTTCTTTTGGGTTGGCCGCTTATATATTTTTAAGAGCAATTTTTTTTTAATTTTTATTTTTTATAAACATATATTTTTATCCCCAGGGGAAAGGTCTGTGAATTACCAGGTTTACACACTTCACAGCACTCACCAAAGCACATACCCTCCCCAATGTCCATAATCCCACCCCCTTCTCCCAAACCCCCTCCTCCCAGCAACCCTCAGTGACTTTTAATCTCACAAAACAAGAGCAATTTAAAAATTTCAGTTTTCTGTCTTCTAGACTCAGCTGTTTCTGATGATAAGTCAGAGAGAATTTGTTTCATTATTTACTTAAATGTGATGTACCACTTTTGTCTAGCTTCTTTTAAAACATATCTTAACTATGATGTTTCCAAGTAGGATTTTCATTGTAATCAGCCTTCTTGCAGTTTTGCTGGGTTTCTTGATTTTTGTTTAAAAAATTAAAAAATGTGTGTGTATTTATTTATTTATTAGACCAAATTAGGGGGAAGTGTTGCATGATTTCCTCCGTTATTTTTCTCAATCATCTTTTCTGCATTTGAGATTCCTGTTTCACTTGTGTTAGACTTTTTAATGTTGTCCCCTAGACCAGCAAGTCTCTCTTCATTTTAAAAAATCTTTTAATGTCTATGTATCTTCAGATTAGCTAACTTCTGTTAATTTATGTTCAAATAACTAACATTTCTGTTATCCCCAATTTGCTTTTTAAGTCTTTTATGTGAATTATTCTTTAAATATTGTATGTTTCAGTATTAGAATTTTCATTTGTTTCATTTTTATATTAGGTATATATCTGTGGGGTTTTCCTAATTTTTCATATCTTACAAACATTTTTCTTTAGGTCCTTATTATGATAGTTAAAACAGATCCTTTAAAATCATTATATTTTAGTTCCATATTTTGGAACTTCTTGGGTTATGGACTAGTGGTTTTCCTTTGCTTTTAAATATGGGTCATATACTGATGTTTTCTCTGAGCCTAATAATTTAGGATTGTGTAGTGTATATTGTGAGTGGTATGTTTAGATACTCTGGTTTCTGCTGTATTACTTATGTAAGTGTTGAAGTTTTTTTGTTTTGTTTTTAATCAGAATGTAACTAGGTTAGACTTAAACTCTAAGCCCTGTTTTCCTTCAGGTGGGTACAATTAAATTGCTCTTATGTTCTTTTAACCTTATCTGGGTTGTTTAGAGGTCTTGCCTAGTACATGAAGAGTTGAGCAAACAGCCATAGTTTTGGTACTCTCTTTTCTAGAATTTCCTCTTTCTGGCTGCAGTGGCAGGTCTGAACTTTCTCTGTATGTTTCTACTAGAATTTTAGCCTTCACATGTACTATCTGTTGTGGTCTTCCTTCAGGTCAAAATTCATAAAAAGGGGAAGGTCACTCAGTGTTGTTCTGTTTTCCAAGTATTAATTCTCATCCAGATTCTTCCTGTGTTTGATTATTCTCTGTTACCTTCAGGTAGTTATTTTTATATTTTTCTCAAGATTTTAAATAGTTTTAGGCAGGAGACTTAATCTGATGGAATCAGCTCAGCCATTATTGTTAAGTGGAACTCTTCCCTAGTCTTTTAACTTTTTAGAGTGAGTTTTAATTTACTTGTAATCACTTCATGCAATGCAAGGAACTTAATACATTCTCCTATATTTTTTCACTTGTTTTTCCTATCTTTGTCTTATATTTTGATCTTACATGCATTTTACCCTCTAAGACATTATCATTACTGTCATTAAAGAATCAGTATTCATATAGAATTTTTATTCACCTGAATGTTCTTCCTTCTTTGCAATTCTGTGTTTCCCTTCTATAGTAAGCACTCCTCTAGTGTGGGTAGATCTGAGAGAGCTCTGGGGAGAGGAGTCAGAGATGACCTCAGAGGAGTAAGAGGAGAGGTGGGCTCACGTCTCCTAGGGCCTTGTTAGGCCACATAAGGAAACCAATTTTATACTGAGTGAGATGGAAATCCAATTGGTGTGTTTTGAATAGAAATGCAACATGGAACCTGTTGGTGTGTTTCAGTCAAAATATTGGTAAGATCTAGCTTCAGTTTTAAAAGGCTCACCCTGGCTGCAGTACAGAAAGGAGACTACAGGAAGGCAAGGATGGGAACTGGGAAACAAATTCAAGAGAAAATTGTAAAGGTAAAGATGAAACTCAGGGAGTACTTAGATTAGGTAGTGAGACATACTTTAATTTCAAAAATAATTCAAAAGTAGCATCCACAAGATTTGAAGATGGCATAGAGGTGAAATTTAGGAAGAAAAGAAATTAAAAATGAATCCAGGATTTCCAGGCCTTACAAGTAGACAAATAGATTTGCCATATTCTGAGGCAAGAAATATTATAGCATTTCTCATAACAGGAATGAGGACACTGAAGTTATACAGAGAGAAGTGGAAGCTCTGAATCAGGGTATTAGTAAGAAGAATGGAGAACAGTGGGTGACTCGGGATTTCCACCAATTAGTAACATAATCTTTATAACCCTTCTTTAGAATTTAGTCTGATAGACTCATCTTTTTTTTAAAGATTTTATTTTTTTTATAGAGAGAGTGCTTGGGGGGTGGGGTGGGGGTGAGGCAGAGGGAAAGAGAGAGAACCTCAAGCAGACTCAGTACTAGGTCTTCCAATTCTGTGATTATGACCTGAGCTGAAATCAAGAGTCAGACATTTAGCCTACTGAGCCACCCAGGCATCCCTAAAGTGATCTTTTCATTCACCCATTCTTCCATCCATCCATTCATTATTCATTCATGTATTATTCCGTGATATAATCAATATTTATTAAAATCCTTCTCTATTCCAGGTGCCAGGTTTAAAGTGAAAGAATACAAAGATGAATAAGACAGTCTGCTTTTATGAATTTTATAGATGGCTATGCAGACAAAATAATTATTATAAACTGGGCTATAAGGGAAGTATGAGCATAATATGAACTTTGTGGAAAGAAGCTTTATGGGAGCCTTGTAAAGAGAGGAAGAAGGTTGTCAGCACTTTCACAGAGAAGGTGGACTGCATGTCAGTTTGAAAATTATTTAGGAGTTTCTACCTTGGTGGAAGCGAATTATCATAGGCCCTGAGGTGAGAGTGTGTAGTATGTCCTGGATACTGAGAATAGTCTAGGTAAGTGCTTCTCAGATTTTAATATACATCCAAGTCACTTGGTGTAAGGGGTTGTTAAAATAGATTCTGATTCAGTAGGTCTAGATTGAGGCCTAAGATTCTACATTTATTTCACATTCCCAGATGATGCTGTGATAGCTGTCCAGGGATCACCCTTTGATTAATAAGAGCCTAAGTGGGCAAGTTGAGGGGAAATGTTAGGAATATTTTATTCTTCCATTTTTCCTATCCTATTTACCTTTTTCAAATGCTTTTATGGTGGGACTTTTTTGTGCATGACTTTTGAGGGTTACATTTAGAGTCATAGATAACCTAAATTCTAGATCCCTTATCTTTGTCACCTTGCACAAATACTTAATTTCTCTAAGCCTCAGTTTTATCATTTGTTAAATGGGTATTATAATAGTACCTACCTCATAGGAGTTTTATGAAGATTACATGAGGCAATGCTGGTGGGTATATGGAGTAATAATTAGGTTATTATTAATTAGGTCTTAATATCATTATATAGAAAAAACACTTTTTATGTCATATTAGTAAATTTGAAATTTTTTTCCTATATTGGTGGTGATTTATCTTCTCTTCTACCTGAGATCACTTATAATCAGAATTATCAGTGAGCCAACTGACAGTGTTTGCCATAGAAAAGGGCAAAGCTAATTGGTTCATATGGGATTGAAACCTGTGACCTTTGATTTCTTAGCACCTTGCTCTTAACTAGCTGAATTCCGAATGACTGCCTGTTCTTATCTTACTTGCTTGTTTATCTTTCTCATGCCAAAGTACTGTTTCTTGCCTTGGAGAAATAACTTGCAGTAGAGGACAACAGAGGAACCTAAGTTATTCTGTTTACCTGTGAATGAGAGTCACTTCATGTGGTTAACAGCAGACCACAAGCCTGGAGTTGTGATTTTAACCACAGGCTTATTTATTTTTATTTTGTTTCACTGATAGTCTATTCCTTTCTTTCCTAAGTGGCAGAAAATTGTTTTTCTGTATGTCGTTTTCTCTTATGTATTTCTTTTTTTTTTAAATTTTTATCACTAAATATTTGACATCCACCAAAAAAAAAAAAAAGTGTTGTCTGTGTGCCCACCAGAAGCTGTCAACAAATACTCTTGATCCTACCTATGTGCTCTCCTTCGATCCCATTTCACTTATTTTCCCTAAAGATAATGACTTTCTTAGATATCAATTTTTATTTTATAACCTTAATTTTTAAAATTAATTCCTGCCTATTAAAACTGTTTTCTAATATAATATATCATTTGGTATTACCTTTATTTAAACCTTAAAAATATCAACCTCTGGGGCACCTGACTGATTCAGTTGGTTAAGTGTTCAACTCTTGATTTTGGCTCAGCTTATGCTCTCAGGGTCCTGAGATTGAACATGTTGTCAGGATCTGTGCTGAACGTGGACTCTGCTTAGGATTCTCACTCTCTCCCTCTCTCTCTGCCCCTCCCCCATCCCTCCTTTCCCACAACCACTCACACGTGCTTGCTGTCTCTTGAAAGAAAAAAATCATCCTCTTTGTATTTTCTCCACAATTAGGTTTTTTTCTTTAAATTTTATTTTTGTAAGATAACTCAGCGCTATTGAGTATAGCTGTACTTTGTTTCCCCTTCTATGGAACAGTTTAATAAATAGGCTACAATTTATTTATCAACTCTTTTTGTCAATGAATTTTTTTTAAATATATATTTTAGCTCTAGGAATTTTTACACACTTCTTCAGTGAACTTTGTAGTACATGTGTCCATAACCCCATATGCAAGATTTTTTCTAGGATACATTGCTAAGGGTGAAATAGCCTGTTGTCGGTATGCAAATGTTCAGGATTACAAAAAAATACCAAATTGCTTGCCAAACTGGCTGTCTCATATTGATTGACTTCTTTTTACATTCTCAAAAGGGATAAAGTAGTATCTCATTCTAGTTTCAGTTAGTATTTTTTTTAAATTAAATTTATTTATTTTCAGCATAACAGTATTCATTATTTTTTTCACCACACCCAGTGCTCCATGCAATCTGTGCCCTCTATAATACCCACCACCTGGTACCCCAACCTCCCACACCCCCGCCACTTCAAACCCCCTCAGATTGTTTTTCAGAGTCCATAGTCTCTCATGATTCACCTCCCCTTCCAATTTCCCCCAACTCCCGTCTCCTCTCTAACTCCCCATGTCCTCCATGCTATTTGTTATGCTCCACAAATAAGTGAGACCATATGATAATTGACTCTCTCTGCTTGACTTATTTCACTCAGCATAATCTCTTCCAGTCCCGTCCATGTTGCTACAAAAGTTGGGTATTTATCCTTTCTGATGGAGGCATAATACTCTGTAGTGTATATGGACCACATTTTCCTTATCCATTTGTCCATTGAAGGGTATCTTGGTTCTTTCCATAGTTTGGCGACCGTGGCCATTGCTACTATAAACATTGGGGTACAGATGGCCCTTCTTTTCACTACATCTGTATCTTTGGGGTAAATGCCCAGTAGTGCAATTGCAGGGTCATAGGGAAGTTCTATTTTTAATTTCTTGAGGAATCGCCACACTGTTCTCCAAAGAGGCTGCACCAACCTGCATTCCCACCAACAGTGTAAGAGGGTTCCCCTTTCTCCACATCCCCTCCAACACATGTTTTTTCCTGTCTTGTTAATTTTGGCCATTCTAACTGGTATAAGGTGATACCTCAATGTGGTTTTAATTTGAATCTCCCTGAGGGCTAGTGATGATGAACATTTTTTCATGTGTTTGATAGCCATTTGCATGTCTTCATTGGAGAAGTCTCTGTTCATATCTTCTGCCCATTTTTTGATATGATTGCCTGTTTTGTGTGTGTTGAGTTTGAGGAGTTCATCATAGATCCAGCTATCAACCTTTTGTCTGTACTGTCATTTGCAAATATCTTCTCCCATTCCATAGGTTGCCTCTTTGTTTTTTTGACTATTTCTTTTGCTGTGCAGAAACTTTTGATTTTGATGAAGTTCAAAAGTTTATTTTCGCTTTTGTTTCCTTTGCCTTTGGAGACATATCTTGAAAGAAGTTGCTGTAGAAAAATGAAACTCGACCATTCTCTTACACCGTACACAAAGATAAACTCAAATTGGATAAAAGACCTCAACGTGAGACAGGAATCCATCAGTTAGTATTTCTTTGGTGTTTAATGAGCTTGAGCATCTTACGTTTATGTTGCATGAAATACCCATTTGTGTCTTTTGCTCCTCTTTCTATTAGAATGCTTGTTGTTTTGTTGAAGTTCCTTGTTTTAGATACTAGTCCTTTGTTGGCTGTATTATTATTGACCATAGTGTGAACTTCCGTATTACATAAACCCCAAATCTCTGAGGTTTAAAATAATTTATTGCTTATTTATGTTACAATCCAGTGTGGGTATTACTTGGATTTTCAGCTTCTAAAAAGTGATTTAGAAATCTAGGCTCCTTTCATCTCTTGGATCTGTTAACTTTCAACATGGCTATCAAAGCTGTCCTGGAATCATGTCTACTCCACCCAACAAGAAAGGAAAAAGGGTCCAGAGAATCATATTTAGGAAGTATTTATGAATAAGGCTTCAAAGTGGTACATACTACTTCTGCCAGCATTGTTTGTTGAAGAGTTGCAAAGAAGACTGGGAAATATGAACCCCCAAATATTGACAAATATGTGTCCCATTTCCAAAAAGAGAAAGTGGAGTTTAGAGATCAGTGAGCAGTCTAAGCTTTCAATTATAATTGTTGCAAATATCTTCTTGCTTGCAGCTTGTCTTTTCACATATTCTGTAGTGTCTTTTGAAAAATAGTTATTAATTTTATTATAGTTGAATTTCTCATCATTTTCTCTTAAACTTTGTGCTTATTTTTTCTTTTTTTGTGTGTGTTTATTGTTTCTTGTTTAAGAAATCCTACCTTATCCTGAATTCAGAAGATATTTTCCTGTATGTTTGTCTAAAGTGTTATAGTTCTGACTTCTACATATAAGTCTTTATGTGGAATTGATTTTTGTTTATTGTAAAGAATATTCAATTTAGTTAGTTTTTTTAAAATCTGGGTATCTGCTTGCTTCAGCACTATTTATTGTGCTAATAATCACTCCTTTTCTCAGTGATCTGTATCGCTTCCTCTTCCTCCCCCCTTTTGGGGGGGGTCGGTGGGTAGGGGAGAGGGACAAAGAGAATCTTAAGCAGGCTCCATGCCCAGTGCAGAGCCCAATGCAGGTTTCAGTCTCACAACCCTGGTATCATGACCTGAGCTGAAATCAAGAATCAGACACCTAACTGACGGAGCCACACAGGCCCCCTCCTCTGACATTTTTTATTTCATAGATATATGGGTTCATATATAAGTGGGTCTAATTTAGGCTCTGTATTCTGTTGTGATCTCTGAAATAACAACACTCTATTTCTTACTATAGCTTTATGATGAGTTTTATTATCTGATATGATAGATCTCTTCAATTTATTGTTCTTCAGCTGTGCTTTGAATATTCTTGATCCTTTGCTCTTCAGTGTAATGTCATAATCAGCTATCTTGTTCCCTAAAAAACCTCATGAGGATTAGTTCGAGAAAAAATGACGTTTTTAGTATTTTATATCTTTTTACCCCTAAATATTGCTATATATATATTTCAGTTGAGGTCTTCTTTAATACATTTTTAAAATGTTTTGTTTTATTCATAGAGGTTTTATGTCTCTTTATTAGATATGTGATAGCTACTGTCTCTTATTAGATTCTGAGTAGCTTTTTTTTTTTGCTGTTTTAGCTACTTTTTTTTTAGATTTTTCTCTTGTGTATAGCAATGCAATCAATTTTTAAATGTTTATCTTATATCCAGCCACCCTGTTAATCCCTTATTAATTCTAATGTGTTTTATAGATTCCTCTGAGATTTCTCTGTAGATAGTCTCCCAGTTTTATTTTTTCCTTAAAAATCCCAATTTTTTCCCAAATTTTTATTTAAATTTTATTTCTTAATCAACTAATGGGCAGAAGACATGAACAGACATTTCTCTAAAGAAGACATACAGGGGCTTCTGGGTGGCTCAGTCGTTGAACGTCTGCCTTCAGCTCAGGTCATGGTTCCAGCATCCTGGGGTCGAGCCCCACATCAGGCTGCTTGCTCCGCGGGAAGCCTGCTTCTCCCTCTCTCACCCCCCCTGCTTGTGTTCCCTCTCTCGCTGTTCCTGTCTCTCTGACAAACAAATAAATAAAATCTTTTTAAAAAAAATTGTAAAGAAGACATACAAATGGCCAACAGGCACATGAAAAAATGCTCAGCATCACTCGTCATCAGGGAAATACATATCAAAACCACAATGAGATATCACCTCACCCCAATCAGAATGGCTAAAATTAACAAGTCAGGAAACAAGAAATGTTGATGAGGATGTGGAGAAAGGGGAATCCTTTTACACTGTGGGTGTGAATACAAATGGGTGCAGCCACTCTGGGAAACAGTATGGAGGTTCCTCAAAAAGTTACAAATACAAATGGAAATATAGTTTCCAGCAATTGCACTACTACCTATTTACCCCAAAGATACAAATGTAGTGATCCAAAGGGGCAACTCCACAATAGGCAAACTATGGAAAGAGCCTAGATGCCCATCAACAGATAAATAGATAAAGAAGATGTGATATATATATATATATATAGTGGAATACTACTCAGCCATCAAAAAATGAAATCTTGCCCTTTGCAATGATGTGGGTGGAACTAGAGGATATTTTGCTAAACAAAATAAATCAATCAGAGAAAGACAATCATCATATGATCTCATATATGAAATTTAAGAAACAAAACAGAGGATCATAGGGGAAGACAGGGAAAAATAAAACAAGATGAAATCAGAGAGGGAGGTAAACCACAGGAGACTCTTAATTATAGGAAACAAACTGAGGGTTGCTGGAGGGGAGGGGTGTGAGGGATGGGGTAGGTGGGTGCTGGACATTAAGGAGGGTATGTGATATAATAAGCACTGGGTATTGTATAAGACTAATTAATCACCGAACTTTACATCTGAAACTGATAATACATTATATGTTATTTAATTGAATTTAAATAAAAAAAATAAAATGAACTAGTAAACTAAAAAACAATAAGTTCTTGTTAACTGTACTTGTATATGTAACTGTAAATATAGTGTAACATTGGTTTCAGGAGTAGAATTTAGTGATTCATCACTTACATGTGACAGCTAGCACTCATAATAAGTACCTCCTTAATATCCATTGTCCATGTATCCTATCCACCACTCCCCTCCCTCCAGCAATCCTAAGTTTGTTCTCGATCATTAAGAGTCTCCTACGGTTTGCTTCCCTTTCTGCCCCCCGCCCCTTACGTTCACCTGTTTTGTTTCCTAAATTCCACATATCGGTGAAATCATGTGGTATTTGTTTTTCTCTTACTGACTCATTTAGCTTAGCATAATACAGTCTTCCATCCAGGTCATTGTAAAGGGCAGGATTTCATTCTTTTTGATATTTGATGACTGAGTAATATTCTTCTGTGTGGGTACCACATCTTTATCCATTTATCAGTTGATGGATACTTGAGCTCTTTCCTTAGTTTGGCTCTTACTGATAATACTGTAGTAAACACTGGGGTGTGTGTACCCCTTCAAATATGTATATTTATCTTCTTTGGGTACCCAGTAGGCAATTACAGGCTCATAGGGTCATTCTATTTTTAACTTTTTGAGGAACCTCCATACTGTTTTCCAGAGTGGCTGCACCAGTTTGTATTCCCACCAACAGTTCTCCTCATCCTCAACACAGGAAACAAAAATCCTAATATGTTATACCAGTTTTTATACATTTTACTATAGAAAAGTTGAATAGAAGTGGTAATAGTGAGTGTCCTTGTCTTGTTCTTAATTTCAAAGGGAGTATTTCACCTTGGATAAGGAAGTTGGCCATAAGTTTCTTATAGATACCCTTTTATCAGTTTAAGGAGCCTGATGGATATCATACAGAAATGGTGATACATTTTATCAAATGTTTTAATCTTTTGATGCCTGAGGTATTTCTAATTCTTTATAAACTAACTTATTCATTTTACGGATACTTTTTTGAATCTCTATTTATGAAGGAAACTGTTACACAATTTTTATACTGTCTGTATCTGGTTTTGATAATAAGGCCAGTCCCATACAATGAGTTATTGAGCTAAAGAGAGAATCAGAAATTGGACTATAAAGCTGCTCAGGATGGAGTACAGAGACACAGCATAATGGGAAACATGAAAGAGTTAAGTGGGATGGAAGAGAAAATGAGAAGTTCAAACCATGTCTAATTGTAAAAGGTGACGTAGAGAATAGAAACATGGCAATAAACTCCAGCTATATGATAGATTTTTTTTCAAGACTTCCTGGGCAGTTTGATTCTAAATCTGCAAGCTTTTTATTAGCTCATTTTGGGGGTTTCTGTCTTTTCTTTTTAAAAATAATTCATAACTAGCATGAGAGTATAATGATTTCATAAAAATTGATATAGCATTTAGGGCTCTTATGGTGACCCACATAAATCTTAATAAAAAATCATAATAAAAAATAATCATAATAATCATAATGAGGTTAGTTCCAGTGACTTTAAGGCAGGTAGTGGTGACAGGTTGAATATGGGGGGTAGAGAGGTCTCTGACAGTGATTTCTTCTAGAGATCTATAGATGGATGTGAGGGGATATAAGGAAACTAGATCTTAGCCCCAGTGCTTGGCCTCGCTTTCAGTCCAAATGATGGTGGAAGAAGACCTAAGGAGGAGGCCTGATATTAGCCCCCAAGTGCACTTACACTCTTGAGCCTTACATGTGGCTGTGTGTGTGTGTGTGTGTGTGTGTGTGTATACGGATATAAAAAGAAAATGAAGAATATATATCTGTCATTGGAAATGTACAGTATATAAATTTGTAAACTGCTTGTACAATTACCATTTCATTATAACAGGATTAAATGTTTAAAAACATTTTTGACTCCCTAATAGGCTAACATAGGAATTGTACTTTTTTTTTTGTTGGTAGTGAGGTGTTTTTTTTTTTTTTAATCCTTCAAATGTTTATTTTAGACTCTGTGGTATCAGACACAATGGGTACGAAGTTATACAAGGTATAGTCCTTGTCCTCGGAGGCTTAAGGTTAATAAGTACCATCATTACCATGACTAGAGACCTATGTGGTCTGGTGATACACAAGAGGCCATTAGATATATATATTTATTTACTTAGTGCGTTATTTATTTTTGGTTAACATTTTTTTTTAAGATTTTTTTTTTTTAAATTTGAAAGACAGAGATCACAAGTAGGCAGAGAAGCAGGCAGAGAGAGAGAGGAGGGAGCAGGCTCCCTGCTGAGCAGAAAGACAGATGCGGGATTCGATTCCAGGACCCTGGGATCATGACCTGAGCCGAAGGCAGAGGCTTTAACCCACTGAGCCACCCAGGTGCCCCTATTTCTGGTTAACATTTTAAGCATGTAGAACTAATTACCATAGGCTATGATGTTTTGTGTTTACTTTTTTTTTTTATTTCAGTGTAGTTGAGACACAATGTTACATTAGTCTCAGGTGTACAACATAGTGATATAACATCTCTATACCTTAAGCTATGCTCACTGCAGTGTAGCTACCATCTGTCACCATACAGCACTATTACAGTATCATTGACTATATTCCCTGTGATGTGCCTTTTATTCCTGTGACTTATTCATTCTGTAACTGGTAGCTCGTATCTCCCACTCCCCTAAGTGATTAGTATTTAAATTTCAACAAATGCTTATTGAATGAACACATGCAAAAATGTATGTCCTGCTTCAAACCCATTTAGCCTACCTCACAATAATCAAGTATTCTTTGGTAACAATTCCAGTAAGTGGGACATAGGAGCATTAAGGAATCCGCTTTTGCAAGGGATTATCTAATTGTGATGTGGAATACTTAAACGTGTACTAAAAATTTCTGTTGTCTTTTCTTTAGCAGTGCTGAATTGACTTGGTAGAATTTTCCAACACAGCAAAGGAGAAAACGATGTATTAGGTTAGCTTTGTTTTCTTGCCTGTCATGGGGTCCAGTATTGATAGTGGCTAGTTGGCATCAACTAAAGTATTTTAATTTCTCGGTTGGCAGAGATCAGATTGTACCACCTTAACTTAGGCTCAGAATGCTGTTAAACCTTGTCATACTGTAGTTAGGATATCTGCCAGCATTAATAATTGGTTTTTATGATTCTTAATTTTTTATCGTTTCAGTTATACTTTTTTTTCAGTTTCAATGTGGAGGAATATCAATCTTATACTTTCTTTGGGAAGTCTGATGTTGATCACCATCTTATTTCATGCTTAACTATTTTAGAATTTATATATAAACTCATTTTGAAAAGTTGACTTATTCTGCAGCATTATTTTAAGTGAAAACTGCTTTAACTTGATTATATTTTATTTTTAATTCATTTGTAATTGCAGACATGGACATAGAAGTATATGGGAAATGATCTCTCAACAGTTTCATATTTAATCA